>NW_026067938.1:1279360-1566352 GCF_014885135.2 Alexandromys fortis | reverse complement strand
TTCTCTTTCTTGGTTGAGTCTTTGTGTGGTTTTGGTATCAGAGTGACTGTAGCTTCATAAAAGGAATTTGGCAATGACTCTTCTGCTTCTATATTGTGAAATACATTAAGGAGTATAGGTATTAGGTCTTCTTGGAAGTTCTGGTAGAATTCCGCATTGAAACCATCAGGTCCTGGGCTTTTTTTGGTAGGGAGGTTTTTCATAACAGCTTCTAGTTCTTCGCGACTAACAGGTCTATTTAGGTTGTTCACCTGGTCCTGGTTTAACTTTGGTATATGGTATTTATCTAAGAACGTGTCCATTTCTTTTACATTTTCCAGTTTTGTGCCATATAGGCCTTTGTAGTAAATTAATAAATTTTTAATAAATTGAATTAAAAATTCATCTTAAAAAGTGCATAAAGTTTTTTACTAACATTATACTTTGATACATCAATTTTTAAATATTTGATTCCGTTATGACATATCCACTCAGGCTGTTGATATCTATTAATGGTAAAAAAAAAAAAAAGAAACTGAAAAGTCCTTTTTTCTGGTATTGAGAATCACAGTATGTTATTGTTAGCAGAGTTACGCCATTGCACAATAGCAAAGCAGCACTTCTTGCTCCCGTCTTACTGTCATTTAGGACTCATTAATCAACCGTTTCTCCATCCCGGAATCTCCCTCACCCTCTGGTAGCTGCTCTTCTACCCTCAGCCTCCATATTTAAGCTTTTTACTTAGCTTATTTCATGGAACATTTTGTGTTCCACTCACTCTCTTAAAAATGACAGGATGTCATTCTTTCGGGTGAGTAAACAGTATTTTATTGTACAAAGAATCCGTGCACATTTTCTCTTCATTGGTTGATGGGTATCTATGTTGTTTCTATTCTGTAGCTAGTAACTTTGAAAGCAGACTGCGAATAAGCTTGAGATTTTGTAGATATTCATCTGGAGATAATAGAAACAACAAAATTTTAATTTATGTGTCTGCTCCTATGTGAGCCTCCTACTCCATGCCTCTATCCTAAGACTAATTACTTTATAGCAAAAATAAGATAAACTGTGGGTAATGCTTAAGAGTCACATAGTATATCTCCCACCTTCCTAAATATGTGCTTCTGTCTTGTGGATTATTATTTTAACTGGGCAAAGGTGTGCTACATTTGATTATACAGGAGAACATTGCTTGATTGTGTAAGGGTGTGTTGCATTTGTTTACACTGCATTTGCTTAACAATGTAGGGATGTATGTTTAATTAGGTAAAGAGGTATTTGTTTCACCTTGCCTGCCTAAGTCGCCAGATTGGTATAAGAAAGAGCTAAATGGCCAATAGCTAGGCAGAAAAGGAATAGGTGGGCTGACAAGCAGAGAGAGTAAATAGGAAGAGAAATCTAGACTAAGGGGGGGGGGGCGGAGAACAAAAGAAGAAAGGAGAGAACAAGGTATGTGTCCAGGACACAAGAAGCAGTGAAAGGAGGTTAAATAGAAAGAAGGTAAAAAGCCACAAGGCCAAAGGTAGCTAAAGAGAAACAGGTTCATTTAAGTTAAAAGAATTAGCCAGAAAAAAATCCTAAGATGAGTCAAGCATTCATAACTAATAAGTCTCTGTGTCATGATCTGGAACTGGTTGGTTGCCCAAAAGAAAAACTCAGTACACCCATAAATCTTTTTTCTATGTGTTAACTTAGATAAATATACCATGATCATATCCAAAACCAATTTCTCTATCTATATATTCAAAGATACTTCTCTGATTTCCCTCTCTGCTTCTTTATCCTTTGTGTATAGGAGGGCAACTGATTTTTTGGAGTTGATCTTGTATCCTGCCATGTTACTAAATGTGTTTATCAGCTGTAGGAGTTCTTTGGTGGAGTTTTTGGGGTCGCTTATGTATACTATCATATCATCTGCAAATAACGAAAGTTTGACTTCTTCCTTTCCAATTCGAATCCTCTTGATCTCCTTATGGTATCTTATTGCTATTGCTAGAACTTCAAGCACTATATTGAAGAGGTATGGAGAGAGTGGACAGCCTTGTCTTGTTCCTGATTTTAGTGGGATGGCTTTGAGTTTCTCTTCATTTAATTTAATGTTAGCTGTCGGCTTGGTGTATATTGCTTTTATTATATTTAGGAATGAACCTTGTATCCCTAATCTCTCCAAGACCTTTATCATGAAGGGGTGTTGAATTTTGTCAAATGCTTTTTCCGCATCTAATGAAATGATCATATGTTTTTTTTCCTTCAGTTTATTTATATGATGGATTACATTGATAGATTTTCGTATGTTGAACCAGCCCTGCCTCTCTGGGATGAAGCCTACTTGATCATAATGTATAATTTTTTGGATGTGTTCTTGGATTCGGTTTGCCAGTATTTTATTGAGAATTTTTGCATATGTGTTCATGAGTGAGATTGGTCTGAAATTCTCTTTCTTGGTTAAGTCAAAGATATTACTGAAAGCTATTATTTCCTTATGTTTTGTGTCAGTCATATATTTCCAGGATGGGGGAAGAAACAGAACCAACCAATGTCACATGTACATGGGCACACACATACACACACACACACGCAAAGAGAAGGAGGGAGGGAGGGAGTGAAGGTAGGAAGGAGGGGAGACAGAGGTAGATTGCTGAAATTGATTCATGCAATTACAAAAGCCAAGAAATGACCCTTTACAACTATATTTAAGCCTGGAGATTTAGGCAGGATGCTGACAAACTGGTGTTTCAGTGTAGCTCTAAGGGAATGAAAAGAGGGCCACTCACGGTGGAGAATAGGTTCTAGTCTTACTCAGTCTTAAAGTCTAAATATGCAAGAACCGTGAGGTGAGATAATTATCTGTTGAAGGAAAGAGATAATAAATACTCCAGTTCATCAAAATAAAAAAGGTATGATTCTATTCTATTCTCTGTCCATGCAACACACAATGCCATGTCAGTAAAAGGACAGAGTACCAGCATGAAAATGTCCATAAGATTCTAATGGACCTGGAACTTTCTTTTGTTCAGTATTTTCAGCGTTTTTTTAAAATATATTTAATGTATACTTAGATTCAAAAATACTTGTCAGTGCGTTTGTTTCTCATAGTGTTCAGTACAGTAACAGCTTGTAGTCTAGGATGTGCTACCATAGAACCTAAGTGTGAATTGTGTATGAGTGAATGCTGTCATGGTCACATAAGAATTAAGGCTGCTAATGAGGTTTTCCTTAAACATACCTATAATTAAGGACACATGACTGCATGTGGTTCCTCAGTAGCTGAGGTATACCTGTGTACAACACTGAGAACTGACCTTTAATTAGTCAAGTTACAGATTTATGTGCACCCCTTTGGCTGTCCTACTTTAAGGTCCCAGCATCCCCTCTTTGACACTAAGCACTAATCCCTTCTGATAACACACTCATATGAAACGATGGTTTATAAAGCATATGAAAATCACATAAACGAACCAAAATAGTACAAAAACCTAAAAATTACTCTTGACTACATCAGTAACTTCCAATGGCTTATTTCCCTGAAACACACAGTTTTAGCTATTCTTTTCATTATTCTTTGGAACACATATAATGAGCTATTGTTTTCCAAAACAAAGGTCTTTTTTTTTTTTTTTTGCTATTTTATGTGAAATGGGGATTGAGGGGGAGTGTCTAGCGAAATGAGAAGTTTAAAAAAAAAGCAGGTGGTTGGTATCATCTCGTGAAAAACAATAGAGCACAAGTGAAAACACAGCAGCCATCATAGCGACGCGGCTGCCCAGTCACCCAAATGATCACATCTTGCCCAGCAGTAATGGTACCT
This sequence comes from Alexandromys fortis, assembly GCF_014885135.2. Classification (NCBI taxonomy): domain Eukaryota; kingdom Metazoa; phylum Chordata; class Mammalia; order Rodentia; family Cricetidae; genus Alexandromys; species Alexandromys fortis. The sequence continues at coordinate 1,562,565 of NW_026067938.1, read as the reverse complement.
GTGTGCAAGTCACTGCTGATTCCTAACAGCAGTTTTGATGGAGAGCAAGAACAATTTCGGCCGGATAAGAGTGTTTTTCAGAAAGAACGAAAGAAGAGGAGTGCACATGGTTAGCTACTTTCAGGAATGGGACAGTGATGTGGATCTGACAAGGGACATGCACATATTGGTTTTTGATAGCATCACAAATTCCATCTGTGGGAACAGGCAACATAATAGCATATTGGATGCATTATGGAGAACAAAAAGAGGGGCAGTTTGGGGCGAAGGCAATGGCTCAGCTGGTAAAGCACTTGCTTTAAAAGCATAAGCGCCCAGAATTGGTGGCTGGAACTTACATAGGAAAATGGACATGATAACACATGAATAGTTCCAGGCTAGGCAGATAGAAAAGGCAAAGAGCGACCCCTGAGGTTCACTGGCGAGGCCTAACAGACTTGGTGAGTTCCTAGCTATAAGAAGCCCTAAAAAGATAAAAGCGGTCAGTACCCATGACACCAAATGTTGTCCTCTGTTCTCCACATACATACAACCCATGTGGACATCTGCACACAAGCATGCACCTGCACACACATGAACTTGTAATGGTGTGCACATGAGTGAGTGAGCACAAACACACACACACACACATACACACACACAGGCAGTGATGTTCTATCTGTATAAAGAATCTTCTGGTGCTGTTAATTACACAGTGAATTATTAGAAATTTATTGACCATTTTTGGACTAGCAAGAAACCTGACACTAAAGAAATTCCCAGGAATCCACTAGGATGACCCCAGCTAAGACCCTATGCAGTAAAGGAGAGGGTGCCTGAGCTGGTCTTGCCCTGTAGTCAGATTGATGAATATTTTAAATATCAACATAGAACCTTCATTGAGCAACTGATGGAAACAGAGGCAGAGACCTGCATCAGAGCACTGGGCTGAGTTCCCGAAGTCCAGTTGAAGAGTGGTAGGAGTGAGAATATGAGCAAAGACGTCAACACCATGATGGGTTCACCCACTGAAACAGTTTACCTGAACTAATGGGAGCTCACTAACTCCAGCTGCACAGGGAAGGAACCTGCATAGGTCCAAACTAGTTCCTCTGAATGTGAGTGATAGTTGTATGGCTGGGTCAGACTGTGGGGACACTGGTAGTGGCACCAGGATTTATCACTACTGCATGTATTGGCCTTTTTGGAACCTATTCTCTTTGGATGATACCTTGCTCAGCCTAGATATAGTAGGGAGGGCCTTGGACCTTCCCCAAAGTAATGTGCCTTACTCTCTCTGAGGAGTGGATGGAGGGTGGATTAAGAGGGTAGTTGGAAGGAATGGGAGAAGGGGAGGGAATGGGAACTGGGATTAGTGCGTAAAATAAAAAAGGTAGTTTGTTTTTTAAAAAGAAATTAATTGAAAGGGATGGTAAGGAAGGAAACACTTAAGTATGAAAACAGATTATATAAAATAATCACCTTCAAACAGTTCTGGGAATACAGTATATTTCTTAATAAAAAATTGAGTTGAGGCTAGTCAGAACAATTGTGTATAAACATACACACATATGTATATATAGAACATACATAATATATATTATATATAAAATATTGTGCATATATTATTATAAATGTGCAGTAATTCTTTATATATTACTATTAATATACAGTCACAAAATGAGGTATCAAATTGAATTTAACCATGCCTAAGACCCCTTAAACTAGTAAAAGAAAGAAAGATGGTGGAATAAAACTATACACAGAAGAGTGATAATAGTGATTGACTATTAAATGTATTCTGAACCAAAAATTCAACAAAGACATCAGCAGTTGGGGCACAATTAACTGATAATGACAACTGTGGATTAAATGGGCATACTCATACTGAAAAATACACTTAATGAAAATTAGTTGTCATTTTAGGATGTGGCAAGGATAGGATTCATTAAAATTATACTTAAAAGTTGCCATAAACAATAACAAATTCCAGTACTGTTCTAGGGACTAGGTGTCTGAGATGGCAAAAGGCCCGTAAAACAAATTTGAGTAATGTTTCATGGTCTTTTTCTTTAACATTATCTATTAAGCTCCTATATGCCAGATTAAAGTTACAGATCTATTGCATATATAAGAGGTTTTGTCTACTTTAAAGTCCCAATACTCTGTCTCCCGTATCATATAGTACAAACACTCTGAACCGATTTAGTTACTCTAATATTATTTTATTTTCACTTTAGCATTTTCTTATACACATATACTTTTTCTGCTTGGAATGCTTCATTTTTTTCCTGTGAAATAAATTTGATTAAGCACAGGGATCTATGCAGCTTTGATTATTTTGGATTTAAGTGTATGTATGGATGATACATAGAATATAGGTAAGTAAGTAGATGATAGATACATGATAGAAAGGTAGATAATAGATAGATAGGTAGATGGTAGAAAGATCATAGACTGGTGATAGAAAGATAGATTAGATAGAAGATAGAGATAGATAGATGATAGATAGATAGATGATAGATGATAGATAGATAGATAGATAGATAGATAGATAGATAATAGATAGGCATAGTAGGTGATGGTATAAAAATGATAGACAGATGATAGATAGATAAATGATTGATAGATAGATGATAGATAGATACTAGATAGATAGATAGATAGATAGATAGATAGATAGATAGATAGATAGACAGACAGGTAGATAGACTCTTTGTGTTTTCTCATTGGCTTTATTGAATGCTATAAAATCTACCCTTCTAATGTCTATGGAAAAGGGTACTTAAACATCCAGAGACAAGTTGCCTGCTGATGCTTGGCTCTGGGTTTCCACAGACGTTGGGAGACAAGAATACATTCTTATTAAATAATCCCATCTCGAATCATGACTAAGTCAGTGAGAAAAAAAGAGTCTCCCATTACAGAGCTAGACTAGGGCTTATTTAGCTTTGAAGAAGATTTGTATAAATTTCAGAGGCAGAAAAAGAAGGAGTAAGCTTCTAAAGTAAACACTGTGCAGAGCTTAGTAGGAAAGTCTCTTATTTTGACAGTGAGAATTGCACCTTATGTTTCAATTTATATTCATCCTTAAAATTAGAACCTAATAACTTGAAAGAAGGAAGCAACTGTTTTAGAGCATACATAATCTTTTGTATATTATGTGTTTACAAGTTCTACATAATGCTTGCCATATAAATATGTACATATATAATAAATATATCCATTTTGAGAAGATTAAAAGACTAGTGTTAATTCAGTTCAGACATATGGAAGGTTAAAACAGATTGGCTTAATTGGTTCCAGCACAATATGTAATAGTATAAAACTAGCCTATTAAAATGGCAATATTAAGGCTGGCTAACCCATAGTAGCAATTCTGAGATAAATTAATACTTGTTAATTCAACAGGGCACTCTAATGAGCTGCGAGGATGAAGGTGGGTGGGATTTGGGCTTGTTGCTGCAATAGCACCTTTACATTTGTCATCACTGGTATTTGGAAACTCAGCATCTCTTTTAAAAAATACAGTAGGTCTAATTGCTAGCCTCATCGGGGTCTTACCTGCTTGATTAAACCTTATTGAAAGGTCTTGTGGGGGATTTCCAAGCTGCACAGTTGTTAATAAGCTTGTATTAAGTTATTCCCCTTGCAGTACAAGCAATTCAAAGGCATAAGGGACCAAGTTAGGGGATAGTATTAAAAAGTGTCTGGTGAGCTTCTTAATTAAAAGACAGAGTCTACAATACAGTCAAGATAGGAAGAAATTTTTAGAAAAATGCCACCCAGATGTCATTTCAAACCCCAGTCATCTGTAGTAGAGATATGAACTTTATTGCTTCATTTTATTATCAATTCTTTCAAACAAATACAAAATACTCTGTGAAATAAAGATTTTTATTAGGATTACCAAAAATCTTAAGAAAAATGATGGTGAAGCAAATGGGGGGAGGGCTCTTTTATTATGGCTTTCACCTTTATAGCAATTAAAAATAGCAGTAAAACACTGGGAAACACCCTACTGGATTTATTATGCCCAGACAAACATATCTAAGCATGTTCCTGTTATTTCTCCTGTGGAACATTGCAGTATACCACAGTCCATGTAGTCATCTTTCAAAGGTCAGGTTTCCTCTACCTTCCTCTATGAAAACTGCTAGCCTTACTGCAGCACCTGGGCTGTGTTCTCTGAAATCACCCTCAGTGATGAGTGAGAACCTCACAGTTTAGGAGCCGTTGCCTACAGTCACATATTGTTCTGTTATTGTCTTCGTTTCCACAGTAGAATTAAATTCCTCAAAGCCTTCTCTTAATCTTCCGTTCACAGGTAAATTATTTCACATTGATCTGGTCCTTTTGAACATCATTAAGATATTCTTATTAAACCACACAAATCCTCCACATTTCTTTCATGTCGGACTTTAATGTTGCTCTCAGGCACACAGCTCTTTTGTAGACTGATTATAATTTCACGCTTGTTTCTAAGCTAGAAACAGACACGAGGGGCAAGTTTAGCTTCCGAGTTCAGTCCCATTTTTTACCTGCATTGATACTTAGCCCTGCATTTACATTAGTTTCACTACATAGTTGGATAAGTTTTTGGGTTGGCTGCTGATTTTCCTACTGCAGGTGTGGGTTTGTTTCCTAGGGGTATTAGTTCCTAGGGAGAATCTCTTCATGCATGGACATCCTTCTAATACCTTAGGACCATTTATAAGCATCTGTCCAGTGACCTTCACTTCCTCCAGGATGTGAGAAGGAAAAGTTCATATCAGTTTACCAGTAGGATAGAAGATAACAGGGTCAGATAAAATGCATCCAAATGTGAAGATACAGAAGGAGTTACAAGGGAAATGTTTGCAGTGGTATTCAGAACTCGTCTTGATGAACGGTGACTGCTACTGACCTAAAAAAGTGTGGGAAAAAAATAATGCATCACAGTCTTGCCACCACCGGTTATCAAAATAATGGTATAAACATGGGCAGTCTGCGCACTGCTTTTAGCTTTGAGTAGTTTCTGCCCAGAAATCATATCTGTACTATCCTCTTAGCTAAGAATTTGAATGTGAACTTCTGACCAAGCTCTGCTCCTAAATTTAGCATTTCTCTTCACCCATAGATGCAGGCTGCACCACAGGTTTGCTGCCCTCAGTCTGAGAAGGGCCATGAAGAACTGTCATCTATTGGAGATTTATACTCTGAAGCAGGGGCTGCAGAGACGGCTCAGTGGTTGAGTGTGTATTGGTCCTACAGACGTCACAGATTTGGATACTCACAAGTGTCTGTACCTCCAGCTCCAGGAAATACATCATCTTCTGACCTCTCTGAGCACTGGTACCCAAAGGCACATGCCTATACACAGGCACACACACACACACACACACACACACACACACACACACACAAAGATACACACACATAATTTAAAACAAAATAAATATCTTTATAGAATTAGGTTATTTTTCACTCATGATCAGGGTTCAAATTTTGATACCAGAGCCACTGTCTCCCCCACTATGTTACTTGTTGTTCAAAAGACTACAGTCAGATACTAAAAATGTAGCATATAACTGTTCTTTTACCTTTTATTAAAAAGATCTTATATGCTTGATGTAGGAGGTCCTTCTGTATTTGTGTTGCTTTCATTGGTTGAATAAATAAACTACCTTGGCCTTTTGATAGGGAAGAGCTTAGATAGGCAGTGAAAAGAGAACTAAATGCTGAGAGAAAGGAGGCAGGCAGAGAGAGGCGTCATGGAGTCGCCAGAGTCAGACATGCTGACTTTTTGCTGGTAAGCCACAACCTTGTGGTAAATACAGATTAATAGAAATGGGTTAGATCAAGATGTGAGAGTTGACCAAGAAGAGGCTAGATATAATGGGCCAGGCAGTAATTTAATTAACACAATTTCTGTGTGGTGATTTCGGGGGTTAAGCTAGCCAGGTGGGACACAGCCCACTCCTCCATACTACATATTTTTATTATTTAAAATGACTTTTCAATTTAAATACATTTTGAATATATTCCTCCTTTACCCCAAGCCCTTCCAGATCTCTCCATCTCCTTACCCACTCAACTTTAAGTTCTTTTTCACAAAACAAAGTGTGGAATACATTTTATTTTGGTTAACTACTCCTGAACATGAAGCCTGTCCTGGAGAAGTCGATATACCCAATGACAGTGTATTGGGAAAAACTGGTTTTCCTTTCTCCCAGAAAGTGTGACAGTTTAGGTATTAACCTTTATTTTAGTGGCTAGGTTTTCATTCAGTTCATTCATTCATTTATTCATTCATTCATTTTTTGAAAAAATACAACAAAATAAAATTTAATAAGATAAAACAAAAGAAGGTGAACATCCAAACTGGCTAGGATGGAGCGGGGAGGACTTTGGACTTTCCACAGGGCAGGGAACCCTGACTGCCCTTCAGACTGGAGAGGGAGGGGGAGAGGAGTGGGGGAAGGGGGAGAGGAAAGGGAGGAGGGAGAGGGAAAAGGGAGACGGGGAGGGAAATGGGAGGCGGGGAGGAGGTAGAAATTTTTTTCAATAAAAATTATATTAAAAAAGATAAAACAAAAGTTATCACATTAAAATTGAACAATACAAACCAACCTAAGGTAAAAAGCTCAAGAGAAAACACAAGAATCTGAGATTCACCCATCTGTATACTCAAGAATCCGATAAAAACACCAAACTTGAAGCCATACTGTATATGCAGAAGATCTGCTGTAGAAAAAACAATTCTTCATAGAACAAATTCTGATCACAGTTTTCCTGCCTCCAACTCCTCCCAAATCCTTCCTTTATCCCCACCCATCTATTTCCATGACTCCTTCCCCCTCTCTCTTTATAAAACAAATGGGCAACTTTAAAAATAATAGTAATAATTAATAAGCCTTTTTTAAAAATAAAAGGAACATATTTGGTTGGGGAGGGGAGGAGCAAGGAACTGGGAGGAACTGGGTATGGAAATGAATGTGATCAAAACAAATTGTGTAAAACAGAACTAATGAACACTAATAAAAAGTAAAACATAAAAGTAGTAATAAAAGCATAACAGACAGAAAACATACAAACACAAATCCTATAGAAACACAAAATAAAAAAACATCTAATATACAAGAAAAAAAAAACAGTATAAAAAAAAAGAAAGAAAAAGCCCAAAGTAACATGAGTCAAAACATCTACTAAAATATTGTGGTGGTTTAAATAAGAGTGGCCCCCATTGGCTCATGTATTTGAATCCTTAATCACCAGGGATTGGAACACTTTGACAGGACTAAAAGAATTAAGAGGTGTGGGATTTTTGGAGCAAGTGTGTCACTGAGGATGATCTTGGAGCTTCCAAAAGCCCATGCCAGGCCTAGTCTCTGTGTCTCTGGCTCTCTCTCTCTCTCTCTCTCTCTCTCTCTCTCTCTCTCTCTCTCTCTCTCTTTGTGCATATGCTTATTGCTCAGTTACTTCCCCAGTACCATGCCTTCCTGCTTGCTGCCATGCTCACACTTTTCCTTTGTGAGCAGATGTCAGCTGAGATAGATTCTTGGTTAGTACTGGGGGCTTGTGTCCACTTACCCTCTCAGTCTTGGGGCCTAGTCAGGCTTGAACCTGAGCATGCTATCACAGTCTCTATGAGTTCATATGTGCATCAGCTATGTTGGAATTTAATATAATATTTCTAGTGTTATTTTCCATAAAGTTTTTCTACATATATTTTGCTGTTTTTAAATTTATTCTTTGTTAATTTCATATATGACTGTGATGCATTTAGATCACATCCTCTCACTCTTCCTATCTCCAAATCCTCCAGGAACCCCACAGAAGCTAAATATAATTGACCCACTTTTCAAAACTACTGGAGAAACAAGTGCTTATCAAGTCTTCAGCAATTTGTTTAAATTTAGCAAATTCACCCATTGTAATTATTCTTGTCTCTCTCTTCCTATTTGTTTTGTTTCATCCTTCCATTTGGTTGCTGTTCTTTTCTTCCTGTTTTATGCAACACATTCCTTTTGAGTTTGTTATCAAGTGTTATCACATAACTAATACTGTCTTATAAAATGAGATAGTCATATTTTGGATGAAAGGATAATAAAACTTAGGGAAAAGATTCTACTTATCAAATATACATAGAATTTTGCTCTGGCACTTTGTGGTACCCCACAAAGAACTGCACAGTGTTACACAGCCATTTAACCCACAAAGAAACCATTTTAACTACACAGTGGAAAGATAAGCCCACAGACTTGGAGGAATGGTAGTACAAAGGATTTTCCAAGCAAATTGAGAGAACGAAGGAAAATGTCCTGAAGGGGCCTCGGAACATTGATAGCTAATTAGACAAATTTAAGATAGTTCCAAAAGAAACAGCGTTCAGGGTCAAGATGTTGTTGAAAGAGGCTTGTAATCCTAATTACCACGCTACAGAATTTGGCTCCTTCGCTCTGAATTGTTTTCAGTCTATCTTTCCATTCCTGTATTAACCTGCTGAAATCACCTAAGTCCTGAACATACTAGGATGTAATTCCTTAGATAAGAGAATACTAAAAACCCACTGAACAACACTTTTGAAATGGACTTTAACCTGCAAAGAAGATATCCTGTCCTATCCGTGATCTTTTGACTTCATCAGCTCCAAATCCCCTGCTCCAAACATAATACCTCTTTCCACTCAAAAATTATTTACAGCATATGAAAAGGCTATGCTTATTCAACAGAACCCCCACCACTTCGTTTCTGTCCCTCAGTCACCAAACAGGTTCTCCTCTCTCCCTGTGGTACTTTCCCTGATACAGTAGATGTGAAGACTGCCAAGAGCCCTCTGCTCCAGACCTCTTTTGTCTATGGTCTCCCAGTAAAACTTTTTCATTGTGAAAAACTGGCATCACTGTATTTGTTGCCCTTGAGCAAGGAACAGTTACTCAGTATTATTATTCCCCAAACAGAAGAAGATTAAATAGCAAATGACTCTTTTACTAATATAGTCTATCATGGGTGGGTAACGTTATAATTGCTTATAAGAGAAATAGAAAAATAAATAGTAGAAACCTTACAAATGTCAACTTGAGAAGCACTTTTCTTTAGCTACAGATAATATTATTAAACAAACCAAATTGTTTACTAACTGATTAGGCCTTTTTTCCCTAAAAACTGTTACCTCATTGAGTCTTTTGTCCTACAAAGACACAAAGACACTGAGAAGATACACTTTGTTTTTCTCCTTGAACAAGACATCTTGCTTGAATTTGATTTGTATATGAATGAAACATTCCACATGCTAATTTTCTGGTTAATATTCCCCTTTGGCAGGAACCAGCAAAGGATAATTGGCAGTAATGTGATTCAAACTTACTTGAATTTGTAGCTGTTAATTGAACCTTCACTTTTAGTAACTCAGCACTGAAGCATAGAAATAAATTTATTCACATAAGATGGTCTCAAATCTCCTTCCGAAAAGATAACTTGGCTGCTTGGGAAACTTTCTGTATCCTCCCTCCCATCTGGACTCAAGGAGATCAACTCTAAATAACCTCTGGTATTGTCTTCTAATCTCAAGGTGTGATGATTATGGAATGGGCTACTCACCTATTTATCTCTTAAGGAAAGGAGAGCACGGTTACAAAGCAAGTAGAAGTCATTAATCCAAGAAGGAGACTTTGAACTAATTTCAGTGAATGATGAACATAGTCAAGAGGTGATTTGAAATTGTAATGATGAAGAAAGCAATTGGACCTCTGCAGATTTGAGAAGTTGTACTAGGAAAAATAATGAGAAAAGAGGATACTTAATCACATTCACAAAAGAATTATAGGAATACATAATTAAAGCAATGATAATGAGTAATAAAACTCTGGGTAAGATATCTTTTAAATATCACCAGAAATAGACAGACTAAGTAGCAAAAAAAAAAAATGCTGTCTTCTCTGTGTGCTGTACAACTTATGGGAGACTGTCTCAAATTGGGCCACTTCACTAGGGCCCACAAACCAAATTAAAATGAAAGTGAATCACACTGAAGTTTTGCATCATCAAGCAAAAAACAAGTTGTATATCTGGCCTCAAAAGAAGCCAGGAGAATAAAAATAGACAAATTCCTAAACGGGACAGCATTAGCCTGTATCATAAAGACAATCTCTGCTTTTAACCTTAAAGGCAAACCCAGCTCTGAAATAGCCACTTTTCTTTCCCTCTAATATTCCTACTTTTTTGTTTATAAAGTCAAACTTTTCTGCTATGCTCATGGAATCAAATGGTACAGACTCAATTTATAAATAAAATTCAACCAAACATTTCAGTTAAATTTATTGTAGTTTTGTCTCATAGTATGTCTTATTAGTGATTGAAATTTTGTGTAGAAATCTGAGAAGATAACTATCAAAGTGAAAAAAAACACTCAGACTATATAAATATAAGTGAGAACTGGGTAGGTAAAGGGGATGCAAGGAATTTTAAGCTGTGCATGTACAAAAACAAAACTGTAATAAATTTTAGTATGTTCTGAGAAAGCGGAATAACTATGATTTTATACATGAAATTGAGAGAAATTTGAAGAAAAGCAAGTGTTCTTGTTAAATGTAAATGCTAACATGGAGAAACAAAAGACCATGGCTCATTTTATCCCTTGAAGGAAAGTGCATTTGTGAATAGAAGCATTATTACTGAAAGAAAAAAAAAACATCATGAGAAGGAATGAAAATAATACAAGAAGTAGTCTGTACTTCTTGTACAAAAGGTAAGTTCTTTAAAAATGAGCATCAATATCATTTCATACAAGTAAAACTAAAGCCAGATTAAAGATAAGGTTTTGGGGACTGGGAAATCTAATTCAGTGACTGAACGTTTACCGTAGCATGCATAACACCTTCATTCAATCTCCAGGACCATGGAGAGAGAGAAATAAAGACACACACATGGAAGGGGGCGGGGGAAGAAATAGGGAGGAAACTTAGAAGCATCCAAAGACAAAAGCTATCCTAGGGTCCTTTTTGTTGCTGTAATAAAACACTGAATGACAACAGGACAAACGCACATTTGAACTTACTGAAACTGCTGCAACAAGTACAAGATCGGAACAGGGTCATGCCAGAGGGTCAGCATTGAGAGGAAGAGGTGGACACATGCTCCCACTTCTAACCAAGAAGCTATCTGCAACTGATGCCTGTTGGCAAAGGAAAAATCCATTTTTTCCAATGGAGTCGCTCACTTGGCATATCGACCACACTTCAGTGCAGGCCTCATGCCCAGGAGTAGTTTGCTAACACTAAACAAACTTATAGGTAATTTTGTGGACTTTTTTCTTTCATTTTGCTAAATACATATCTACCTAACTGAGAATCAATAATACTCAGATTGAACACCATATTCCCTGTACTCTGCATTACCTATAACATGAGGTAGGCATTCCTATATCTACATTTTGCCAATGAATCAAGAGAAATACAACAAGCAAACATGATTACACAAATTGTGGCAAAGCTGTGATTCTTAATGCAGAATTGCAGGCTCCAGGGAGCTTCTCCTTCATCTTTGCCACTATTAGTGTCTGCACCTGAACAAAGATGGTTACCTACAAGGCTACATAATGTACTGCAAAGAAAATTAACAAATAACTTTAAATAGATTAAAAATCAGGTAATCTAGCATGCCAGATTTTAAATTATATTTTTCCCTCTTCCCAAAAGGAACAGTGTGATCGCAGGCCTCACATAAATCTCAACACTGATAGCAAAGCAATTTCAACCAGTCACTTAACAGGTGAGGGACCACTTAGTCAAGCTACATGCTCACAAGCAATCTAGACTTGATGAAATCTACCCCAGAGCACAAGAAACCACTGATTAACTCTCAGTGCCATTATCTATTATATTTAAAGACTCACTGAGGAGTAGTGAGATTCCAGATGTCTACGCAAATACAAACATATTAGCCACAATACTTTCAAAAATAAATAAATACCATTATCCTTAAGAACTGTCATCTCGTAAACTCGGGGGAAGCACTGAGCAGTCTCTGGGCAATAAAGGAAGGAGTCAGTACCCCAAGACTGACACAAATGCGAAGTGATAAGAAGGAGCTAAAATAGATTGATCCAAAGGGATGGAAGGTCTCAAAGGTGCTAACATCCTCTTCTTAAAGTGTGCTAACTGTACTGGAGAGAGTCAGGAAGGATAAAAGGGGCAAATGCAGGTGAAATGGATAACCACCCTAGACATCGCCTTCTTGTTGTTCTTGCTGAGCACACTAGGTTGTCTGTCCCTTGAATGTCTGAGGATACTCCCATCTCCACCTCTCCTCCATACAGTGAAAATCTGGAATCCCAGGGATTACAGCCATGAACAACCATGGGGGTCATGGGGTTTCAAACCTGAGGTCTCGGGCACTATTTTTATGGATGTGACAAAAGACTACGGCCAAGACAATTTATGAAAGAAAGCATGTAGTTGAGGGTTCATGGTTTAGAGGGTGAGAGCCTTCATAAGCATCGTAGCAGGAAGTATGGCAGAAGGTAGGCAAACATAATGCTAAAGCAATAGCCAGAGCGGAGACCTTATACTGATCCACAGTGTGAATTCCCCCCTTCAATTACTAATTAAGAAAATGCCCTACAACTGAATATTATTTCTCAATTGAGGTTCCCTCCCTTCAGGTAACTCTAGCTTGTGTCGAGTTGAGGAAAACATTATCCCTCACATAGAGTCAGAGCTTTATGGTGCTATTAAGAGGTAATGGACCCTTTGTAAGATAAGACCTACTTGGAGTTGACTCAGGAGGCATGACCTTGAAAGACACTTTGAAAAAGGCACAGAAACATCACAAGCTGGACCATGGACTGAAACTTCTGTAACCGTGGTCCAAGATGAATCTTTGCTCCTTTAATTTGGTGACATCAGGAATTTTGTCACACTACCAAAAAAAAGCCGCTAATACATGAATCCTAGCTCTCTGTCCTCCCAATGGGAGACTTAGCAGCACACCATTGGACTAGAAATGGAATAGAGTTCTTCCAAGATTTGGAGGACATAAGTGAAACCCATATCCTGGAAGCACTACCTGAATGAATTTAAACAGTCATTCTTAATTTGAGTTCCTTGCTAGGAATGAAATTCCTTACTTTGGTGGAGATTTAACTTGATTTATAAAAACTAAATTTTGGGGAAAAGTCCCTGAATCATTTTAAAATGACACTTTGTATATCATACTGGCCTTGTGTTTTAATACAATAAATACCTTGTTGAAACTGAAATTTCGATGACTTTTATTACCAAGGAGATTTCAGATTAAAGAATGCTGACTCTTTCAAAGGACTTCTTAGGGTATCAAACTTTTCAAGCAATTATAAAATAATACAGTCTAAAGACAAATTATTTGAAAAGGAATCAATTTGTTATATTAACTAACTTAAACCTCTGGTAATAATGCTTTGGGGTTTTAGTTATTGTTATTATTTGTGTTTGTTTGTTTTGTTTGTTTGTCACAAAGGAAACAAAAAGGAATATTTGCTATTTCCATTTTCTTTTGTAGAATGATACATTTTTGTGTATCAAGTCTATAATCTATTTTTGAGGATTGTCCTATTCCTTACTGTCTACACTTTTAGAACTTATAGTTGGTAGCATATGATATTATTAGAGGTTTTTGAAAGTGCATAGCTTTTGAAAAGTGCATAGTTTCAGACTATAGCTCAATGCTAGCAGTAAAATAGATATGACCAAATATTATAATACTGAATATGGTGTAATAAAAGAAACTTTAGAGATATTTCAGCCCACACTGAAATGTCAATCAACTGAATGTTCCAACCAGACTTTGTGTGGTGAAGCATTGTTTTAGAAACAAGCAGGCATGGGAGACTTTAAACACTTAAAATTGTATTTGTAACTTCATTAAAATACAATTAATTTACATTTAATCCTAAATAGCTGCATATGCCTAATGGCTACTTTACTGAATATTGCACTTAGGCTGTGTAAATGTGTTCATGCTTAAGTGGTGGTGTTTATATATTCCTGCAGAAAATATGGAGGAACAGAATGGTGTGAGTTGCATTGGTGGCATTTAGATAAGGGCTAGAAGCCAGCACATTCTCAGACTGAAACTATGGAGAGCCATGAATTGCTTCTGTCTCAGTATGCCTGACTTTGTGTTCTGCATGCTGCAAAACCAATCAGTTACCTTTCCAGACTGATATGAGAGCTACAGAATTTAATAGTTGTTGTATAATGAGTGACAAGAAGTACAGAAAGCATGAACCATTGATGTCTAAATAATGTTGGTGACTCCATGCTGCAGTAAGATATCTTTGTCCCTTTCTTTTTCTTTTGCCTTAATGTTTTTTATTGATAATAAGTATGAAAGCCAGAGCCTTACATATACATTGTCTTTGAGTACTCTCAGTAAGGATATCACAGGCACAAAAGAATCATATTTAATCTCTCTTGTTTATCAAATAACTAGAAATTACTCTTCAACCAATTGCACTGGATTTTTGCTTTGTGTTTTTGTAACATATATCATTTAAAGTTAATTTGCATAAAGTCTAACACAGAATTGTAAGCAAATAGTTCAGTTTTACTTTTTAAACCAGCAGTTAGTAAATGCCTTTAGCAATAATAATTCCTTTCTTATTTATAAATATATTATCTTTAAAACCAAAGATTTGTACGAAGGTATAAGATGCTTAAGTACATTCTTTTAAAATCTGCACAGCTACTTAAAAAGTAGAGGCCATTTAAAAAAATCAAATGTCAATTTGTCATTAATATTAAGAGAAATGACGCTAGTAAGTTTCAATATATGATTTTTTTTTCTTTGACATTTAACCCGTCATATTAAAAAACTTCTTCAAAGGAAAGAAATATCAGCTTGTCACCTGGAGATCGAAATGGAGCGACTGTAAGACAAACTGCTGTTTCTTCCCCATGATGAAATTCACAGAATGGACAAAAATGTCAGGACAAAAATAGACCATCTGGGACAAAAGCCATCAGTGAAAGAGGAATAGCTATTGTTATAATTACAACTAAAATTCATTTTAAAGCCTGTTATTTCTCCCAGGAGTACATGAAAGAACCCCCACCACACTGATTTATATTGTGAAATACTTAGGCGAGAAAATGTGATAAGACTCTGTTTATGGCAGTCTGTGGATTTAATTCTAATAAAAGATGAATCAGGGATAACATGATATTTTAAAGGATGGCAAATATATTAACTCATCCTGTATAAAGAACATATCACAAGATGGCATTTTGAAATTCCAGAATGACAAACAAAGATCTATATCACTACTAAATACCAGGCAAGATGCTGACAGGTCATATGCCAAAATACACACATCTTATCAGGACAATTTCTAAAACTGCAGGAGTAACAGAACACTGAATACGTCCTCTAATGAGAATCAACAGCTTGCATTTTTACACAATTTAAAAATTATTTTGAATAAACAGCAAGCAACAGAGGCAGTGAGTCCAGATATATCTGTTGCTCCCAAGAACTTCCCCCAAAGAAACACAGACACAGGAAAATATTAGACTTTTTACTACATGTGAAATAAAAAAGTATTAATTTTAGCAACGCTTATTAAATGCAAGTATTGCTAGCCACTGGCTAGGCATATTGTTTATTGCTCAGCACTCAATGCTACACGCAGTGAAAACCGTTAACTACTTTCCTGGATCCTGTTGCATGGAAGTTACATTTTCTTACTGGCTGATAAGATTTTCATCCTTGATATATTAGTATAAAAATTAGGTATATTTGAATTTTACTTAATAGTTCTAACGATGATTTTTAAAATTTAAATAAGGTGTGGTAAAATCTAGTATGACTTTAAAGATAATATATATCATATTATGTGATACACCTGGTACATCAATCTAGTAAACTAATTATTGTAAATTAGTTACATTTGGAGTCCAGTAGCAAAACCGAGAAGGGAAAAAGAAATACTTATTAGTTTGATTCAGATGTTTCATAAGCTAGATCACAGGAACTCATGATTCTACATAAATTATATGCTTAAAGTGAAACCTTACCCAAGTATGACCTAAACGTGGTATGTTTGATTTAAGTGTAGTGAACATATTGGCTACTTATAGAAGAGCAGCTTTTTGTTACAGTTTATGGGCTGCATTTCCTATACTATTGTGTACCTGAGGCACTGTAAAAATAAACACAAAAATTACCATCACCACCTGGTGTCCATGCTATAATCATATACTTAATATTTTAAAATTCACATACAAAGAATTTTAAGTTACAGTGCTTAGCAGTTTATTAAATTTTAAAAGAATTTTCAGGAAGAGAGATTTCGAATTGAATAGGAACTGTTTGTGTGGTCAATTGTCCTCATTCTCTGAATTGAAACATAGCTTAATATGATCCAAGTTTCTCTCAGGGCTCTACAAAACTCATTGCAGGAACTCCTACTGATAACCAAAATCTATGCTCTCCTAATTCCCTAATACAAAATGGCCTAGAGTTTGTATAGTTGCTATACACATCTTCAAATATTCTTGCAATCATTTGCAGATTACTTAAATCTCTAGTGCAATACAAATTATGTGTAATTAGTTGTTTTGCTGTATTATTTAATGAATAGTGAATGACATTTAAAAGCCTGACATGGTCAATATTTAATATTGTTAAATATTTTCTAACTAGAGTTCACTGAATCAGTGTGTGCAGAGCTGATGAATACTAGGGGATCAAACATGTCAAGAAACTACTGAAACCATGACATCAAATGACTAAACTTAAGGTGTAACATGAATTGTGAAGTGCTTCCATTAGCAGGTTGGTGTTATTTTACACCCTATTGTATGTTTCTCCATGGGTCCTATTCTTTGCATGTCTACCCAACAGATACTTGATTTTCATGTTATCATATCTTTTTCAATATGACACTTTTCCTAAAACAATAAGTTTATTAGATTATTTTAATTACTATTTCATAATAAATATCTTAATTTTTATATAAATCTATTTAAGCTAAAATCACCTAAATGATATCTGATGGTCATCTCCTTGACCACATCTTTTTCATTTTGTCATTGACATTTGAATCATTAATCAATCTAAAGTCTGCCTTTCCTTGTGTTCTGAAATAAGGTATTGGGGAAATTTGACCACCTTGTGAATGAATAACAAATGCAGTTCAGCATGGGACAGGTAAGGTAATCCTTTGAATGGGAAAAGCATTGGGGGGGGGGCTATGGTATAGCACACTTTCA
Organism: Alexandromys fortis; assembly: GCF_014885135.2. NCBI lineage: Eukaryota > Metazoa > Chordata > Mammalia > Rodentia > Cricetidae > Alexandromys > Alexandromys fortis. The sequence continues at coordinate 1,545,355 of NW_026067938.1, read as the reverse complement.
GAAGGATAAAATTTCATAAATATTCCCATACAATTGTTTCTTCTGCTCCCTAAAAACATAAGAGGTAAGTGTTTGTTTTTGTGGTCCCAATTAAATTAAAAATCAAAGCTTTGAGCTGGATCATTATTCTCTCACTTTCTAAACCCAAGCATGCTTGTTAAAGGGAAATATGTCTCATGTTAGAAGAGACATCTAATACAGGACAAAAATATTAAGGAATTATTCTATTTTCCCTAATCTCAAAATCCTTTGTTTTATGACTGTTTAAATTTTTCTTAATGTATGAATATCCCTCAGTTTATAAAATTACTATATACATAAATATATGCATATATACTTTAAACATTAAAGTTTAAACTTTCTGTCATGTTATTAATGGTCATATAGAGTACTAACTACTTCTAGAAATAGGTTTCATCTAGTTTCCTGTATGTGATTTGGGGCTTGAGTCTGAAGCAGGTAACTAGGAACCAAGTTTGTACTCCAGATAAACTTACTGGATTTTGGTTCCTTAACTTGTCAGAGAGCTGTTACCTATGACATTTGAAATGTTTAAATATTCTGTAGTGAACCATGACCATTTCTAACTGCATCTTTCAAAGACTCCAAAAGGATGATGGGGTCCCAAAACAACAATTCCACCTGGACTGTGGCAAAACCATTATGTGACAATACCACTCAAAGATAGCTTTAAACCACAAACTTCTCTGGACAATTTCAAGGTGGTTAGCAAAACAACTTCAGGGACTATCCAGTCAGGACTTCAGACAAGACAGGTTATAAAATAAATAGATGCTTTTAAAAATGAAATGTGTATAATAACTCAAACTTGTAGTTAAGTTACTTATGTTTAAAGGTTAAACAGAGATATATTTTATTTAGACAGAGGGTCTTCAGATATTTATAGAATATGACATTTAAGATGTTTTAATAACCTAAGACTTTTCATGACTATGAGACACATCGTTTCCTGGCAGCACTAATTCACTTCAACAAAAGGATGATGGACATAGAAGAACCTCCATACAGAGTTTTCTTTTATTGTGGCAAAGTTAGCCACTGGGAAAGAAACTGCCCTTGCCTCAACTGCTGACAGTATGCTGTTCAAATTGGACAAGTAAGACACAAAGTATGTGACTGCCGAATTTTACCAAGATGTGGCAGGACAGTCCTTCAAAATTCTTGCTTTATGGAAAAGTCTGTCAGATAGTATAGGCCTGTAAACTGAAGGTGGATGCCCCAACACTGCAGAGGAAACTTGGGTTACTGCCCAGGTAGCCATCTGCTTCTGTCATTTCTATAGTTTTGTAAGTTGTTTGCTCTGCACTTCCTGGTTACTAAGGCAATGTTATATCCTTCTCAGATCTCTAATGGAATTGAAGATGAGATGTTGGGAGCAGTGAGACCCCAGATCCTGAATTTCTTGTAATCCCCTGATCTGAGTGCCTACAGCTGCACTGAGCACGAGACCTTCAGGAGTTCCTGATGGCAGGAGAGTGGTTTCTGGTGGATTTGGCTGGGGCGTTGCTATCTCTATATAATCTGCCCCTGAACACAATAAAGGGGGCATTCTTGGGGAATTCAAGGATGACCCGTGTCGCTGTCTCTCTGTCTGTGTGTGTCTGTGTATTTAAACCTCCAGCCCCCTTGCCCGAAGCTCCGCAAACTGGGTGCCAGCGCACAGAGCGCAGACACAGGGACGCGGTGCTTGGCAATGAGATATAGTTACAGTTTTCTTTGTTACCAAATTCAGAAAAGAAACTCACAAAAAATAAAATGTATAAGGTTGAGAGTTATCTAAGAAAGTGTTTTAGTTTCTAAAAAGATAGTTTCAATAATGCAAGTTAGTATAGAAAGTGAATTAGCCAAACTTTGGGCTCACCAAAATAGGGTAGATAATAAAGTAGTTTCTCTGAATTTGCCAAATACCAATGGACTAGATATTATAAATGTAATCATTACTCAATAATTGTTTTTATTATATATAATTTTACTATGATAGCATTAAAATATTTCCCTTTTATTAGAGCAAAAGGAGAAATGATGGGGAATATTGGATCACACTATGAACACTTAGTTTGCACTTGTGATTATTACATAAAATTAACCTTGGTTCAAGAGGATGAGTTAGCAACTAGTTGACAGAAAGTAATCATAGATCATCAGAGAGTACCTTAAAGACATAAAGAGATGCACCTGATATAGTAGAAATGCATTTGGAGAGGCACAGATTTTCTTTTTTGCGTTGGAAGAGCAGAAATACATGGTCTTTTCGAGAAGCCAGCAAGGAGAAAAGGGTATGACAACTGGCCTTGTCATTGTGGAGGTTGTGCTAAGTAACCACATTTCTGAGATTTCATGGTTACAGTTGTTCTGTATTATATAGACTACACTTTCTCACAGCAAATATCCTGGTCCTTTGGAAATTTTTCTGCCTTCACTTTGAAGTGTTCCATTATCACTAGGTAGAGAGATTCTCGTGTCGATGTATCAATTGAGATTGGCTATCTCATAGTCAATGGTTCTCTGCTTTCTTACCAGTTGAATTCCATAACGGTCCTCATTTATTACATTAAAAACTATTATTTGATGAAAGGTGAGAGCTATATTTTCTATAGGCATAAGAATAAGAATTTAGAATATGTTAGAACATAGGACAGTAGTAGTATTCTCTTCTCTCAGGTTTATGACACAGGTAGTTGCCTAGGTTTACTGAGATGGGCATGAATTCCCTCCTTTAGACAAGATCTTAAGTCTAATTAGAGAGTTATTGTTTACATCTAAGATATAAATGTCTCTATTGACCGTTGTAGGTATCTTGTAATGCTGGTTACTGTTGTGCTTTAAAGACTTTACAACTAGGTAGGATTATTGATTGCTTATTTGGCATTTTTCATAACGCCTTAGGATAATATGAGAGCTAGTCTTCAGGGAGGATGCTGCCAGATGAGTTCAAGCTCCATTCTTCCAAGGCCTGCATCTAACATGTGTAGTGTATTCAGCAATAGGGTATTACTCTCAAGTTCTGTGGGTCAATAGCAAGAGTCTATGTGATTTGGAAAGTCTCCTCAACTCAAGATGTTATACCTACATTCAAATTACTTTTTAAAAAATTTGAAAATTCACATTTCCTTGGATTCAAATGAATTAGTTGTAATTTTTAAATGCAGTTAAATATAATAATGAAAATTGGACTCTGTTACTTTAATAATCAGAGATAATATGCCTGAAATTAATCTTTAAATATGGTACTTAATATAATTTGATATAAGTTTTAAATGCATTAAGAGCAATTCCTCTCAATTTCTGATAGTTGTAAAAATACACAATTTAAGTTGAAATCCAACTTCATAAATTGTTTCAATATTTAAAAGAGATTATGAACTTTAAGAAATTCTTGGGCAGAATCTGTTGAAATATTTAGGTGATTCCTCTGTCTACTAATGAACAAATTACATTGGAATTTTTACAAAGTGAAAATATCTTGAAACATATTTCATCATACAATGCATTTATTATATTTGGAATCTAATAAGCTTATAAAATGGAATGCTCACATTGGGCTGCTTCTATTCTATCATATGTCAGATGACAATATGAGGAAAATAGGAGTTGATCACCCTCATAAGTCAGAGAAAGCTGGACAATTCAAAAACCTATGTAAGCTTGCTTTGTGATCCCTAGCTGACCAAACACATCACTAAAGAAAGAAACTGAGTAAGGCCAAAGCCTGAGAATTTTTCCAAAAATCTGTATGCCTGCTTGGACTACCAGGAAATTCTGTGAGGGACTTTGGTGATAGAGAAGGAATTGCTGAACAAAGAGGGACATACATGTTTTTTTTTCCACCTTAATATCTAAGCAGCAATCTCACCTAGCCACGCCTATTCTTAGTCTCTCCTCCCCTTTTAAAATCATTGGCAATTGATATCCAAATGACTTCCTGTCTCATAACTCCTTTTGGTTGCTGGTCTAGGTCCTGTCAGAGATAAACTAAAGGACGTTCCCAGAACATCAATACATCTCTGGTTTCTTTCATTTAGCAGGAATTCTCACTATAATAATGCTTCTGTTAGCACAGCTCCCTAGATGTGTGTTTTGGATAGAGTTCTTTTCAATCCAAGATGCTCTAATGCATCTCCCATCTCAGTGTTTCACTTGAGGTCCACTGGAATATACAGCTGTACCCTATTACCCCTGAGTATCCAGAGCCCTCTACTTTAGCCATAGTTCTTACTGCTCAGCTCCCAAGTACAAAGGTGACAGACTTCTTTTTAACTTAAATATTTTAGGCTGCTTCACAGCTGAATCACATTCTAACCCTTGATTCTAAAGATAAGCTACATTCATTAACCTTTTGGGTGTTTTTGCTTAAAGTTGTACAGTATGAAACTCCTAGATATTTCTATATGTAATTATCTTCCAAACTCCTGAACACTAAAAGTTATCTTTAAGTTTTACATCTATTTTTTTGTCAACAATCATGTCATTGCTGTGAACTAAACTTTTAGCAGAAAATAAAAACAAGAAGCTCTATATCTGTGCAATTTATGCCTAGGTAAAGACTGTCATAAATAAATAATAAATAAAAATTTTGTATTAGGTTATTTTTTTTTAAAAAAGTGCATACTTTCACAGACCCAATATCCTTGATCTCGTAATCAAGTTTCTTAAGGATAAATGCAATCTGAATCCATGGGATTAAAAAACAAAAACATTCCTCTTAGAGCCTGTTTTGTCTATAAGGCATTTATATGATGATATTTACCTAGAAACACATAGAATTATACCTTACACATTTTTCATCTCTAGAACACTCAGAAATAATAGAATGCATGGAAAACCATGATTGTTTCGAAGATGAAATGAGGTTAGTGCCTCTCTACTTATCCAAGCACAACTGACTCCATTTAAACAAAAGATAAAGAACTGAATTTAGGTTGCTTCTCTCCCTAAGCTCTTGATTTTTTAAAAACAGGTTAGTCTTTATTAAGAGGCCTGCAGGGGTGGACCTAAAATTTCTAATAATCTTTTTTGTTTTTTTTTTGTCTCAGCTTCCCCAATACTGGAATTACTAGACACAAACACACACAGCTCTGGGTTATTTCAATTGCTTACTCTTTCAATTTCTGTAGGTAAATTATAAACCCAATTTAAAATATTTATAGGGCAAACTTTAGGAGACATTGTCTTATGTGCATTTTAAGTTAAAAATAATTTTGTTCCCAGAATAAGCTCATATAGTTTTGAGTAGAAAAGAAAATAATGTTCAGGTAGTTGTAACACAAATGGGGGCCTGCTAGTTTGTTGTTGTTGTTTTTGTCCAGCCTGGTACCCCACAACTGTTTAGCCCCAAAGAAAATCACACATAGGTCTCCATAAATTATAAACTGATTGGCCCATTAGCCCTAGCCTCTCACTAGTTAACTCTCACATCTTGATTATCCCATTTTTCTGATCTATGTTAACCATGTGGTTCAGTACCTTTTTTAGCTGGCAGCTCACTTCCTGCTGCTTCTGTGGTCTGGACAGGAGTGGGAGGAATCAGCTTCCTCCTTCTCAGAATTCTCCTGTTCTCCTTGTATCATTTCTACTTCCTGTTTGGTTTTCCTGCCTATACTTCCTGCCTGGCCAATCAGCATTTATTTAAAACATGATTGACAGAATACAGACAATTTTCTTGCACCAGGTAGTAATTGAGTTTTATTGGAACAATATTAAAAGGGTGTTATAATCACCATAAGTACAATTTAGTAGTCTTAAAGAGGGTACCTTATTATCTGATGTTTCACAATATACCAGGTCTATCCCCTCCTCTAGTATTTTGGCAAGATGTGACTGCTTTGTTCTATGGGTAAGAGAAGTGACTCTACAGGACTCTTAAAAGCTCTTCTAATTTTACCCTTGTCTAGCTGTTCTATCACAGAACAGAGCCATACAGTGAGAATCTCAAGACCCATGAAAAATATGATAAGAGCTCAGCTGTCAATTACAAATGAATCATTTGAGCACAGCAATCTAAAGATGCATTCAGAGAACACAGAAGAAAGAGTCATCTCAAGACTTTCAAGATTTCCCTAGGTGATGTCTAATTTTGTCATTCTTTTCTCAGACTTTCACTGACCTTCAAAATGAATCTTCAGGCTGGAGAACACACCACTTCTGAGATGCACCGTTAGTCTTATTCTTAAGCACAGTGAGGTGTCTAGGATTTCACTTGCTGCTTTTTTTTTCTGGTTTTGATAGCTTATTTCATTGTTGTAGATAGTAGAATATACAGGATCATGTGTTTCAAATATTTCAAATAGTTTTTAGTTTACATGTTCAGTGACTTTGACTCTTCAAGATCCTTCAGATTGTCAGAAAGTGGGTGAAAGTTTTCTCGGCCTAAAAGCAGTCCCTGTGCCATTTGTTCTAGCTGAGAAAGTTAGAGAAGACATCACAGAGAAAGTAACTCGTGTCAATTTTATTGAAATTTTTCCTGAATCCCTTTCTTCTTCTTTCCTTTTGTCCTACTCATGATGTTGTTCAGGACCAATACCCAAGAGTCTTGAAAAGCACCTCAAAAATATTTTCTATTGATTATACTTGATCTTCAGTTTTGTCATCTGCTTACACTTGGTACAAACTTCCTGTCACTGTATAGGAAATTTTGCAAGGCAAGTCGGTCAGTATTGTGACAGCAGATGATGGGAAAAGGAAGGCTGCCTTGTTTTGTCCCTGTACAGGATGAGAGGAAAGGTGAGGGGGGGGGGGAATACATGCAAGGAGTCTCTTGCTGTCTTATCTTTATATTATCACTGTGTTAGCTGTACAATGTGAGAGTCCCATTTAGTCTGTACATTTGCAAAAATCGCGTGGACATTTTTATCTCATTTTTCTAACCAAAGTTTTTTTTTTTTTTTTTAAAAAAAATTAATTGGGCCCAGAGGCTGTGCAATAGTAGTACACAGAGTTTGAAATAAAAATAAAATCAGTGAATGAATAAGGACATTTTGTGTGCTTTAAGCTTTCAGTGTTTAAAGTGCTGAGGACATGGTAATAATACTATATGACTGAGTAGTCACTAGCGGTCTGATTTCAAAAAAGAAAGAAAGGGGAAAGCCACTCATTATTATATGCAAGAAGCTTAGTGTCAGTTCTAAACAATAAATATTCAGAAAGAATAATATAATGCTATACTTGGGCGTTATTCATCTTTCATCTATGTATATTTCATAAACAATTGATTAAATTTGCTAAAACATGTCCCACTTCTCTACTGATGGTATTCCTAGTTTATTTTCAGTTTTTACCTCTACATTTCTCAATACCAAACTCAACAACCTGTCTTTCCTGATAAATTCAAATCTCATAAGCTGTCTTTTGCCACAATATCACAGCTAATTTTCTCCTTTCAATTAAAGGTCATAGTTTGTTTGAAAGAGCACAAAGAACTGCAAGAAACATATTGACATTGTGTAAATGAAAGCTGAACATCAAGGGGCATATAGTTAATGAACAAAAGATCATTGCTTAGGATCTAACTGAAAATTTCACACTTGGTATTTTATTCTTTGAAAAGGAGGTAGGACAGAAGAAAAACATTGAGTCAGGTAAAAGGGCTCCACACCTTCGGATAAATACCCTAGCCTCCCCTCTCTACTTCTTCCTGCATATAGTTTAATCAATGAAATTTAAATAATTTTTGAGGTGAAAAAAAATTACACTTTCATTTTGAACAGAAATATGAGGTGTGAAATTTACTAGTATATTATATTCAGTACAGCAATATAATAAAGTTGCATTTCATCTCTAGTCATCTAGAAATATGTTTAAAAATTATTCCGTGGGACATGTCAGATATTGGTCTATCAAGTCAAAGGCTGTGCAGTATACATATACACATATTACATACAGGTATGTTTCATGATACAATTATGAATTGAAAAATGCAAAAAGATTAATTAAAAGATAACTTACACAAGTAAATGATTGAAATATATTGTCAGTCTATGCTAGCAAAAAAAGTGATGATGTTTCAGCAACAGTACAGAACATTTTTTTTAAGAAAGTGCAAAAGTAGAAGAGTTTTGCTTTTCGAGAAGAAATAAAGATTGGGAGTGTAGGTACAGAATTTCTTGGAGATAATGAATGTCTTAGGTGCTTTCCCTCTTGTGGAGAGAAACTATCCTATCAAGGAGACTGAAGAAAGCAGGATTTACTTCAGCTCACAGTTCAAGAGTACACTTACCAATGGCTGGAAAGTCAACGTGGCAGAAGCTTGGAGAAACTGTTACCTCTGTGTCGCAGTCAGGAGGACGGTAGCGATGGGTGCCTGTGCTCTGTCTGCTTCATTGTTTTTGTGCAGTTATGGATTGGAATAGTGGGGCCTTCACTGGAAGCCCAGGGAATGGTGGGGCCCTCGTTTAGGGTAGGGTTTCCCACCTCAACCTAATTAAGAGGAATTCTCTCAAGCATACCATTAGGCCAACCTAACCCAAATAATCTCATAACTGACGTTTCTGGGATGGTTGCCTCCATAATTTCAGGTGATGTCGATTTGACAATTAACCTTGACCATCACTGTAGGGTAATTTTTTGCTCAAAAGAGATTTAAAAATACATTTCCTGAAATTTATGTGGGCTAAGATAATATGAGTGTGGTGAGACCAAAATTGGAGAAGGGTTGGTCAAACACACTCAGTAGGATACTTGCTAAAATTTAACATTAGTAGTATTAAACACAGAAGTTCAAAAATCAGTACCTAGTTGAAAAGGGACTCAGAGGAGCCTTAGTTGGTTAAGGTTAAAATGATATATTTTTTTTTACTTAAAAGATATTTTTTAAGTTACAATTGCACCTTTGAATTACTTATGGCAATTTGGTGTATATATGCGAATATAATACACTCTCTCTTTTAAATGTCAGTATTTATCTTTACTAACTGTATTGTTGAATGGGAACAATAGACTTTCAAAAAGATAGATATAGTCATAGAGAGATAAGATGCTATAAATATTGAAATTTCCTTCAGTGATTTTAAGAAGATACATAAGAAAAGCAAATTTTACAAAAGTATATTTGTATTTCTTAGCACAGTCTAAATAATAATTTCTAAAATTAGTAGTTATGTATAAGTAAGAAGCCGATTAAAGTTTGAAAAGATAAATCCAGTGGTTCTTCCTAAACTGTGAGGCATTAGAATATTACATAAAAGATGCAGAAAATGAGCACACAAATTCAATAAATACAAACTAATAATACAATTGTTAACATGAATAGTTTGCCTTGTGAATAAATGCTTATTCAACAAAAAGGCATGTCAATTAAAAAATAATGAGTAAACATACTTCAGCTTTAATAAACTGAAATTTCTCTTTTGTTTTGCTAGTGTAACTAAGTAAGCATAAGAAAGAAAATTATAGGTTTACAGGTGAATTGTGGCCCAAAACTGGGAAGCATTGGAGCCATCACTGAAAAAGAATAGTTAATTGTGGTGCTCTGATTAATTCACTTACAAGAAAGGACAGAAAAGCAAAATATCAAAGAAGCACTGGGAATGACTTTACTAATTGTGTGGACCCTTTGGGCATAAAAGCCTCAGAAGCGTACTTTAGTCAAAAAGACCATTAGAGTGGAACTTTATTAACTTACAACATAGAACATAGCAATGGGCACCAAGAGAGCTTCTTTGAATCCAAAGCAACAAGGGTACATTCTCCAAGCAGAAGACAGGTGGTTTGTTACCCATTACCCAACTGCTTTGTCTCCAAAGGGAAAAAGAATAACCTCTATGATTTTTGTGTTCACATTAAAATAAAGAGCACATCAAACATACTAAGTTTTTTAAAAGAGCCATGAATATTTATTTCTTTTATATCTAATTCAAAATAGATATTAAAATAGAATTTGAATAATTGTATACAAAACAAGTTTTATTAATCATGAAAGTCCCATTTTATCTTTTGTTAAAGCTATGTTTAAAGTTTTATGTAAAGTTACATATGTTGATATGAGTACATTTTCCCATAAAGTTAATATGTCACATTATTATAAAGAACATGTTTCAATGGAAGTCATGTGTAACACTGAGCCTCCAGGAAAGTATGAAGACTCATTAGTTATTTAAATTTGTATTATTTTATAAACTATTACTTATACTAAAAGAAAAATCATTGAAGATATTAGAAACATCACAGGTAACATTTGATGTAAACATTACCATGTCTGCCTATGTGCTGCCATACTTCCTACCATGATGATAATGAATGAAACCTATGAACCGTAAGCCAGGGCCAATTGAAGGTTTTCCTTTGTAAGAGTGTCCATGGTCATGGTGCCTATTCACAACAATAAAACTCTAAGAGGATACAACAGTTTGTTAGTTTCCATAACAGTGTAAAGTGTCTTCTTCACACTGTCTAGGCAAAGCTATCATACTGTTCTTCATCTGATGTCTATGATAAATCCTTAGGCCTGACTTTTTCGTATTTTCAATATACCATATGCTTTTATGATCACAGTTTATTAGGAATATAGTTGGTAACTTTGGTGTATATTTGGTAACTTTTTATTATTTTATTTTTATTTTTATTATTATACTGTACTTTATGGGTAGTATCAGACATTGTTACCAGTCAGCGTTTGCTCAGATCATATACATTACAGTCGTATCCTGCCCTCATAGCTCATTCTATGGATAGACACCACACTACCTGACTCCAAGCTATAAGGGCCATCAGTAGCATGTTCCATATGACAGACCATATTAACTAAATAGGTCCTTCTTGCCTATCTTCCATACAGCCTCAAAGTTACACATTACTTCTCAGAATTCAAGCCCATCTTCCTTCCATCTGATGTCCCAGAATCAAAGACAGGATGACCTGCAAGCAAGTACTAAGAACTATGCATCAACCACATGCCATTGAACTTCTTTCTCCTAAAACCTATATGGGATTCCCAGTTTTCCTCGTAAGCCTGAAATGCCCATAGAGGCCTCTACCATCGTATCTATCCAAGGCATGGGGTCCTGAATTCTCATCAGAGCTCCCATGCTCTCTTTCCATGGAATTAACAAGTCTTTTAATAAATTTATTACGTAAGTGGACAATTCATATCATTGCCCCTTAAGCTCAAAATCTGAGAGCTTTCAAATGGCAAACAGTATCTACATGAACAATGAGATGCAGAGGCATTCTGACGCTGTTTTGAGTCTCAAAATAAAGCCAAATAGTGCTTGTAAATAATGGGTCACTCAATGCATGGCACTTCCTGAAAGCCACCCTCTTATACAACAGAGAATAACTAAGAACAAGGCATAACATTATCTGTACAACAAACTGTTTAACTAGCATTGAAGTACACTGAGGGAAAGTGAGCCTGGTGGAGACCTTACATTACAAGCCATCCCCAGTGTCAGAACTGGGCTTGCCAATCACCTGTTCAGGTGGCCAAGTTGATTCATATTAATCCCTGCTAAAGAGATAGAAAGAATAATTATCCCTTTAACGAGATAATATACTCTCCTCCCACTAATCTCTGCCGTCTTAGCAGTTGCTAATGGTATCCAGTAATGTAGCTGTATGAAGTCTGCTTTTTTCAGGCAATTCTTACTCAGAAAAGAGTTGCTCTTCTTTTGCTTCTTCTCATTTTTCCTAAGTGTGGTTTTCCACTGTTTTGTCTCCCTTACTCTTTCTCTGAAGCATCTACACCCACCATATTAGGTTTGTAACTACATTTCCACCATATACTCAGTCTTCATTGCTGGACATGGCAGCTTAACTTAGGAGTCATGACGTTCTCCCTTCCTCTTTTCATCTTCTCCCAGGAAGTTGCAGATATATACATATGTACAGATATGCAGATATGTCTGCTCAACAGTTCTTTCAAATTTCACTCTTAAATTATTTGATCAATGAGTCAGAAGCTCCAAGATGAGACACGGATGTCACTGGTAACATGTGGTGCCTCAGGTGAGATTTCCCAAAATTTCTTGTGACTAAAACCTAATGAGGACACATTTATTTATTGAGACACTTAGCTTCATATTTATATAGGAAAATTGCTCTAACCTCCCCCTCAATCTCCCTCTCTTGTGTTTTCCAATATAAGAATTCAGATAAGATTCACAGAAGTAGTGTAAAAGACAACAGAAATTATTAGAGAATAATCTAAGTTACTTTCAAGGCTGAGAGAGGGTAACAGCCAAAAGGACTATGTGCAGGAAAATGATAGCGTGGAAGAAGGGACAGGGGCCAGAGGAACCATTATGCCAATCTACAAGTTTAGATAGGCTCTTGTTATTTGTTCTTTTTGTTTGCTTGTGTCCTATTTTCGAAGATCTCTCTATACCTTTCTTAGTGGTGCTTTCCAGTGATAGTCATGGACAGGCCGAAAAGGATGAACTGTTAAGGAAAGGGACAATTGCCTTTGTGCTATACCATAGGACCCCCTGCTAGACAGAATCCTATAAATTTCCAGTCAGTGCAGAAAATCAGCCCTTCTTACTCACACCAGAAAGACAACTGAGATCCCATTCATTCTGTCATCAAAGAAAGAAAAATGGAAAAATAAACTCTATAAAAATAGCCCCACTTTCCTGGGAGTGACTCTCCATAGTGAACCCCAATAAAATCTGGCCATGCTCTCTGCCTTCCTCCATGGGTCTTATCTGAAGCTGTTCTTCTAGGTGGTGTTATAGATTTCAAACAAGAGTCACAGTTGTGATACTTTCTCCATTCCCTTACATGGTATTTGAAGGTGCAGCCCAAAGTTGATTTCAGGAAGTTATTCTCACTCACTGATTACAGTGATGCTAACTTCTAACCAGCTACCAATAAGGAAGAGAGAGCGTAGTGGGGACAGTGCTCTTGTTTCTCAAACATGAGGACTTTAGTTGGAATCCCCAACATCTCTGTGTAAAGCTGGTTGTGATTACCTGTGTCTAAAACCCCAGTGGTCTGCAAGCAAAGAAACGGGATCACTGGAAGCTTCAGGCTATCAACCTATCTCCATGTTTCAGACCAAGGCCGTTTCTTAGGGAAATAAAGCAAAGTGTACAAAAACAATACACCCATTGCCCTCCTCTGGCCTCTGCAAATGGCTATACACATACTCCACATGTATACCCATCAAAATAACAATAAACCATTAAAAGTATGTTTAAGATTATGTATTAATTTGTTGAAATTCCTGAACGCTTTCTTCAAAATATATAAAGATATTCAATTATGAACAAAGCAACTAATGTTTTCCTCCGGGTAAAGGTTATTCTAGGCAACAGTCTTTGAGTTAAAAAAAACATTTTTATATGTATCTGAATGTTTTGAACATCAGTTATGGGTATTTTACGGTCCCATTTATTAAGGAGTTTGTATTCTGTAAAATATGTAATGTGTGTTTGTCTGTTATGCAGGTTTTAAAAATATGCACATAATTTCACACACACACACAGCTGGATTTGCTCTGAGGTTTTGGCTCTAAAAACTAGATATGACTGCAACTCTAAGATGTTGAATATACCTCTGAAAAATACTGTCATAAGATCATGAAACTTTCAAGTAAACAATAAGATATACTGTGCAGTCTGAGAGACAACTGCATTTTCTTTTCCTTACACAGACATCTACAGGCAATGCTTTTTGCCAAATGCTATTTCAACACAACAGCCTTGAAAGAAAAGGACTTAAATCTGTTCTACTCTCTTCAGATCACATCAATGAAATTCAAACAGCCATAGCTAAGAAGAAAAAAACATACAAATTTGCATATATTTATGTGTGTATGCAAATGCATGCATTTTTATATATGTGTATAATATGGATATAAAACATTTAAAGCATACGTTCTATTGTATTACTAAATGGGCTTTTTAATGATCTATTCAGTAAGAAAAAAAAAAGAGGTTCCTAGCAGAAATTCCATAGATTTCAAAGCTGTCTGAATGGATGCACAATGATAAAATGACTCAAGCTCAGGTATTGCCTTTTTTTCTATATTTTTAGCAGCTGCCATTCTTCCATGAGAGTGCATTCATCCTGTCACCTAATTATCATCATGGCAATTTATGAGAGACAAAATAGCTTGCATGGGGATGAAAGATAATATGTTTGGTCCATAACATCCCATCCCTTTGCCTTCCTCTCCAGACACATTCATCCCATCAATTTTATTAACTCTTCTATGAAATTCAGACTGAAGTCCCATTCTCATTGATTTCAATATGAATAAGATCTGCTTTCTGTGGAAAAATAAGTCCTGTGAATATTTGAATATTGGAAGAGTACGGCTCTCCTTCTTTGGAATTTTTTTAAGTTTTGTTTTCATGTGCATAAAGAGTGAAATATTCAAAAATGTTCATTTTAATTCACTTTTTATTTTTCTGCAGTTGTACCATTTTTCCTTTAAAAAATGAAAAGGAAAGCCTCACTATAAAAATGCAGATTCAACTGCTGTAATAAATCTGACCAGGACCGTGTCTCAGTGAATCCCCTGTCATTGCCATGACAACTGTCTCTCTCACACAAATTAATGAATAACCTTATCGGATAAAGTTATGAAACATTGATGTGGTTTGGATTAGGAAGTTTAGTATCAGGGCATTTTATAATTTATAAAAGACTCTGAAAAGATGAATATTAAAATCCACCATTAACATCTCTATTTTTGAAAATTAAAAATGCTAAGACTGACTAAAAGCTCATATTTATTACTGAAAAATATCTGAAATATAAGATAATTTAATGTTAGCACATTATGATTATATAACTTATAGCAGAAGTAGCTGTGTATATGTCTTATATATTGGATTTCCAGACTATGTACACAGAATTTTAGGTTTAAAAAGAATCAGGAGTCCCTTGTAAACCTTACCTCAAGAAAGTTCTCTGAAGACACACATCAGTGTAAATCACTGTAAACATTGCTCAGTCCACAAACATTAATTGAGCCCCACTGTGCACCAATCACTGTGCTGGAATACTAAGAACATAGTGATGAAAGACATCTCAGACCTCAGAGAACTAGAGAGGCACAGTCAGAAACACAGCCAAGCAAACCAGTTACGTGTTAATGCTGTTGCAAAGGGGTGTGACGCATGCAAAGGCTGTGAAGGGAAGCAGCCATAACCAGACCTGCAAAAAGAAAGAGAGCATCTTACCCAGAGGCTGGCTTCTGAGCCCTTGATGGCTCAGATGAAGGAAGAGATTCTGAGAGGCAGAACATATTTGTTGTGATTGTTATCTCTGAGGCACTAAAATCACATGAGCAAGAAGAAAATATACCATAAGAAGTTCTGTTTGACTGGAGAAAAATTTTGTGATTTTCAAAATCTGACATGCTTTCATAATATTTCTACATGCATTTGCATAGTTCCTACATGGAAAACTTTATCCATGTGGAATGTATTCATTTTAATCAGGACTTCTATCAATATTTGTATTACTATATTTTCCTTTGTTATTTTAATGCACATACAAAGTTATTTTTATTAAATTAGAGTTATATAGGGTGAATAGTTTTATATGTGTTCTTTAAACTTAATATTATGTTTTCACGTATCCTAAAATATACGTGGCTGTTTTTTTATATGTTTCAAGTTGTTAAAATACTCAACCAAACTGACATAAAAACTGTGTACTTGTTCCTCTAATAGTTGACAGTTCAGGATTTAAGATGGTTTTTATACTTTATAGCTATTTTAATTTTTATCTATGTGTATATGTGTTTCAGTATGTGCACTTGAATTATCTCTCCTGCCCAGTTTATATATTTTTAAGATTAGAAATATATATATTGAATGGATATAAACGTTTTATTGTGAGATCTTAATATTTACCTCCAATCTACTCTCCAGAAAAATATGATAAATAAACATATTATTTAACATAATATTAAGATTGTTTGTTAATATTCAAAGTATTGATTGTCTCTGTATTCAAACCTGTCTTCGTATCATTACTGGATGATTATTTTGGTTTGGAATAACTTTACAGCTTGAATATGCAATGTAAATCTAAAGGGTTTTGGTCTTATTTTGTTTAGTAATGAAACCTATTACAGTATGTTTTAATTTCTTTTCCTTTTGCTGTGATAAAAGTACTTTGAAAAAAGGCCATTAAATGCAAAAAAAAAGAGTTATTTTGCCTCACAATTCAAGGGTATAGAGGAGAAAGTTAACATGGTAGGAAACTTCAACATCTGACCACATCGTATTCACACTCAAGAAGCAGAGTGAACTGTTCCAGTTGCTACTGCTCAGCTCATTCTTTCTATACACATACTCCTAAATCCCACCTAGAGCACTGTGCCAACCACAGTGGGCAGATCTCCCCACCTCAGTCAGTGTAACCAAGACAACTCCCCACATGCATGTCCTGAGTTCCATCTTCCAGATGATTCTAGATTCTACCAAGTTTAAAATTAACCCTTACCATCAAAGTTTGTATTATTGGTAAATATTAAAATTTGAAACATACGGTCTGAAACTATGCTTTTCACAACGAGAACCCTGAAAGGGGAGTAGGTTTTAGCAGAAGCTGAGTTCTTTGAAGACTATTATGGGGCAGTCTATGAGTTCTATTGACAAGGGTATAACAGGAGTAAAATGAAGATCAAATCTACTTTTCTTTCTTAATGTTCTCACACACGTTTTTAAAATGATGCTAATCTGAAACCATCTAATGTTGAACTCCCCTTGGAATTTTGAGTGTTTCTGTATATTCAGAAGAATGTTGGGCTAGTATGTGAAAGTGGACACCCATAAGGCAACACCTGGGAGACAAAGGCAGAAAATCACAGCAAGTTCAAAGTCAGTCTCATTTATATAGAAAGTTCCTGGCACACTAGTGATATATAGCTTGATATCATATCTAAAAGAAAGTGGAAGAGGGGAGAGAAGAAGGAATGAAAACTATAACCCCCCAGATTAGTCTCCTGGAAAACAAGTAACCAACAAGAAAACTTTAAGAGTGCAACAAAATGCTTTATGTAATAAATATAGTCTAAGCCAGCAGTAAACTTATATGTATGTGTCACTATTGTCTATAAACAAGATAGTTCCATAGGTGATGTGTTTTTATATATGTATGAATTCAAATCCACAACTTATTGCAAGAAGGTACATTGTCCACACTAAATCCCAATACTAGGAAGGCAGAGAGAGTTAGGTCTCTGATGAGCACTGACTAGCCAGATTTGCCTACTTGGTGAGTCCCAGATCAGTAAGTGACTCTCTCAAAATACAAAGTTGATGTCACCTAATACCTAATATCATCTAGTATCTACATTCACACACACTTGCATGTAAACCAACCCACATATGTGCAACACCCAATGCAAGCATGCATACACATGAGTACCAATGCATATAAGCTTTCATTTGCATATATATTCAAATATAAAATATTTTAATTTCTTTTAAAAGGTTTTCAAGCAGGCAGTCAGACCATGATATTCTAGATTAATACAGATGACATTATAAAACATTTTCATACTTGCATTAAATATAGGAGATGGAGAACAAGAACAGAGATGCTTTGATTGATGCAGCCATTGTGGGGCTGGCAAGCAACCTGGCATTAGAGAAGTTCCCAGGAAGCCACAAGGATGACCCCAGCTAAGACACTAAGAAATAGTGAAGAGGGCACCTGAACTGGCCTTGCCCTGTAGTCAGATTGATGTCTTAATGTCACCAAAGAACCTTCCTCTAGCAACTGATGGAAACAAAGGCAGAGCCCCGCAGCAGAGCACTGGGCTGAGTTCCCAAAGTCCAGTTAAAGAGTAGGAGGAGTGAGAATATGAGCTAATAAGTCAAGACCATGACAGAGACACCCACTGAAACAGTTTACCTGAGCTAATGGGAACTCACTAACTCCAGCAGGACAGGGAAGAAACCAGCATAGGACCAAACTGGACCCTCTGAATGTGAGTGACGGTTGTATGGCTGGGGCAGACTGCAGGGCCACTTGCAGTGACACCAGGATTTATCTCCACTGTTTGTACTGGCTTTGGGGGAACCCATTCTGTTTGGATGGTTACATTGCTCAGCCTAGATGTAGTAGAGAGGGTCTTGGACCTTCCCCAAAGCAATGTGCCTTACCCTCTCTGAGGAAGGTATGGGGAAGGCAGGAGGGAAAATGGAGGGAATGGGAGGAGGGGAGGGAGTGGGAACTAGGATTTGGTATGTAAAATAAAAAAAGATAGTTTGTTTTATTTTTAATAAAATAATATAAAAAATTTAAAAAGGATACAGGCCTTCCAAGTTACATAAAAATCACAAAATGGGAAAGACAGATTAGTTCACATCTATGTCAGCTGGAAGTAACAGGTTATTTCTGCTTATGGTTCATAAATCAGAATAGGATTGAATGCTCAACCAAGGGAAACAACATTGAAGAGTTGTGGGTAACAGCTCTTTCTGCCATGTGTCCTAAATAAAAGTTTTGTGGTAGAGAAATTAGTAATACACAGAAGCCTTAACATTTCAGATTCCTATCATAAAATATGTATCAAGTGAGCTTTCAACATAACATTAGATAAAGTTGGAAAGAAGAGACAAGACACAATCCTACTCAGAAGCTCCCTAAAATTTACAGTAAAGTTAAGAAGCAACAACAAGTAAGTCAATAATTTAAGGATCATTTTGTAGCACCAAAGTGGGAATTGTGGATATTAAAGGAGGAGACCATGAGCAATCACAGTAGGTGTCATAAGAAAAGCAGAGTATTTATGGATATGTCCATAAAAATAGCATAGTCAGACTTAAGTACATGAGAAGCTTTGAAAGCATAGTAGAAGGCAGGGAAGCCAGCAGTAGAAATGATTGTGACTGCTTCAGAGGACACTTGAGGAAATGGACCAAATTTGTGCACAGAGTATATTTTTGAGAAACTGTAAAAAAATGAAATTAAACAGGAGTAGAGAATCTTGCAAAACCACAAACAGTAGTTTAGAATTGATACAAGAAAAAGTGGGAAAGCTTTTTTAATGTTTGGGCAAAAGGCTGAGATGTGTCTGAGATTTATATTGCACTTATTTTCACAAGAATAAAATTTGAGAACACAGTAAAGTACAATGTAAAATTAGATGTCAAGGAATAAAACCAAGCAGGCTGTTTGAAGTAATGGACTTAATGAATCTAATAAAACAGACGGAAGAGATGTTGGGCTACACGCTACTTGAAACAACAGCTGGATGGTGATTATTTGGCCGTGCCGTGAGTTTCACTCTTAATTTTCTTAAAGTGGAGAATAGATTAGGTTAAGTAATTTGACTAGTTGGACCAAAAGAAAAACCACTTCTGCCCATATAATCATGGGCTGTGGTTAGGATAATGCAGAAGTTACTGAGCTGTAAGATAATTCAAGATGGAGCTAACAGGAGAAGCTAGAGTTTGGAAGACACTGTGAGAATCCCTATAATATTATTAGCAACAAACACCCAAAAAAAAAAAAAAAAAGAAGAAGAAGTAACGTGTACAGTAATCCCACAGTGATAGAAAACAACTTGCTGACACATTGCTGAAATCCCCAACACTATCACAGAGAATATATGCCTTACCAAAGACATTTGAGTATAGAGTCTTTAAAATCAAAAAACTATGTGTATATTACATATAGTTAAGAAGAAACAACCTCAGGATCATTCACCTAGCACTCCCATAGTCCCACAGATGTGCAGTTAACTTTTCCTTCTACTCATCCGTTTCACATCTGCCAAAGCACACAACATTAACATAACTGAGGTTTCACACATGCTAGCATAGATTACTTGGTCACAATAAGATAGCTTACATGAATAATTTAACTTCCATAGCTAATGGCATTGCTTGGGAAACACCCAAAATTCATTCAGAAAACCTCACAATCCTCTGGCTGCAAGAAACTCTTAGCCATTAGTCATTGAAATCTCTGCTCATGTAAAGCCACATCTAAATCACTACAATGACCACTGTTGGAAAGTCTTTTGGAACAAAATATTGCACATTCATTGATTGATAGTTGTCCTTAGACACCATAAAATATAGCCACTTGTAGACTGAAAGTTTTACTTTTTAAAAAGATTAGGAAAATCAAGTGGTCAATAGTACATAAAATGCAAACTAAAAAAAATTAGAGAAAATATAGTGAAAAACTGAGGTAAAACAGTGAATCTCCAATATTCTTCCATAAAGCTCATAACATTCACTGATTTTTCAAAGAATTTAAATAGTGTATGTATCCTTGTGTGACTACTCAAATCGAGTTGTTTTATAAAGGCATGCTATTGCCAGGTGTAGTGGTGCACACCTGTAATCCCAGCTCCTGGGAAATGCAGACTGGAAAATCAATCATCTTCCTAAGGAACATAACAAGTTCAAGTGAGACTTTGTCTCCAAATGAAACAAAGGAAGACGAAACAAAACCCAGAAGCAAGCTAGTAAAAAATGCACATCGTTTTGCTTCCCTTCAGTTAGGAATGATAGTTGGCTTGATCTCATTTCAAACTACCTCCATTGAACAAGGGATAAATTAAGTCTGAAACATAACCCAAAACTGAAAGGTTAGCTAATTACAATGAAATATCCATTCAGCAAACCATTGCCTCCTAACATCTCTTTATTCCTCCTGAGAGTTAATGAAGTCAGCACTGGGATTTTGCATCACAGCAAAGAGCCAGTGTTCCTCCCCTTGGATGCTAAATGTCCATCTCAGAACTCAGTAAATTCAGAGATGAAGCACCTATAAGCCTTGCCACATCAATGCAGGATCTTTATACATTTGTCAAGCTTCAAAAGGGCACTACCCCGAGAAATAAAGGAGACAATGTGCTGACTACAGAAGTTATGGCTGAAAGTCCTACTTACTGTCAGTAACATACAGCTCACTTTTGGGGGAGAATCTTCAAATGGTGATTTACTTGGAGATTCCATTTGATTATGTCAATAATAAAGAGTCTAAAAGAAAGGAGCTCTTTCTAGTATTTTCTGGTACTCTCCCCTCCCTTCTTTCTTCCTTCCCTCTCCTCTCTCTTGATTGTCTTGTTTCATGTGCTCATCAGTTTGTGTGATTTCGTGTGTGTGTGTGTGTGTGTTCATGAGCATTAGTGTGACAGCACACCTGGAGGCCAGAGGACAGCATCAGGTGACAGTCCTCACTCTGCCCTGTGTAAGTTGGGGTCTCTTGTTTGCTACATGTGCACCAAGCTAGTTGGTCCACAGTCTCAGAGAGATTCATGTCCATCTCTCATCTCGCTATAGGAGTGCAGAAAGTACAGATGCACACTATTGTGTACAACTTTTCTGTAAGGTCTGGATATCTGGAGTCTGCTCCTCACATCTGTGTACCAGAGCAGACACTTTATCCAGTGAGTCATCTCACTAACATAGTTTTATTTCTCTAGTCTTCAAGAGAGAGGATAAGCAAAAAAATGTGTGCTAGAAAACATCACTCAGTAAAACATATGTGTAATTTATTTTAAAACTGTTCACAACATATTCAGGAATATGTAGAAAAAATCATCTTCATGTTTCCATTGTTCAATAATTCATAAGGTCAAAGTGAGAAATTATTGAAAATAAGGATAGTGAGTATTAAAATTTTTAATCACATGTTCTTCCTTTGAGTGTGAATAGTAGCTTTTTTGAAAGCATTACATCTGTAATTTTCTATAAGTTTTATTTCCACTAAGTATTATAACATGAAAGACCTACTAAGATATTTTAAGTAAGCAAAAAATTTATTCAAAAATAAAATTTCAAGCCACACATTGACTTTCCATCCCTTGTTTATAAAGTGATGAAATTCCACACTTTATGTTCATGCCAGTTTGATTGTTTAACAACCTATTTAAATTGTAGTGATGTTCAATGACTTACCAATGGCCAATATTTTACTACTTTTGAAGACAACCCACCGTTTTAGAAGTTTTGGCATCTTAATGCAGATCATGGCAAATTTATCAGGAGCTTGGAATTGTTAAAATCACTTTCACCCTTCTAGCCTCTCAGTCCCGCCATGATGCTGTAATATGTCATGACGCTAAGATCTTATCAAACGGCTGGCTTGGTAGAACTCAAGTTCAATGCTCAACAGCTAAGGTGGGGCACGTCTCTTCTAGTGGGAGATAATTTGCCAGGCTCATAAAAAGATTAACTCTTAACTTCAATAATTATAGAAATAAGTTCATTTGTATAAATTAAATTTATATATTTATGAAAATTATTCTGAATACAGGTTTGCATGTAGAATCCATACGTAGCATTAATTTTTGTTTAATATTTATGCATATGGCTGTATCATGGGTAATATTTAGATTCTACAATCCTAACAGGTGAAGACTACACAGTATGCACACTATAATACACACATAACATAAACAGCAAAACGGTGCCTGAGAACTGTGACCTCTGATGCTCAAAACAATAAAGCATGTATGTTTACACCCGACTCATTTCCAAAGTAACTCATGCTTCTATGCCCTGTATTTTCACACATTCTACTTCATTTTTATGTAATATACAACTGGCATAGCATAGACACACATTTAAGACAAAGTTATTGCAACCAAGGGAAGTAATGAATCTTGTCAATACCATTTCTACAAATAGGCCCTACAATATTTCATTTTTTGATAAAACTTCTTTTCAACTCATTTTTCTCCTTGCCAGCCCCTGTCTACATAATGAATCTAATAAGAACTGGCCTTTAGACAAAAAATAAAATGTGCTTTATATAGACAATAACAAAGGAGCTGTTGAGACATTTTACAATTGCAAGGGTAAGTTTATCAATAAAACTGTCCATGAACTAACCTGACTTGTGCTACCAGCAACTGACTATGTCAATTTTCTTACCTGGTACCTGCTTGTATTTCTCCTTAAGGTACAATGAGACGAATTATTTCTGTTGCATTAAAACAATGGGCATCAGTTAGAAAGAAGGCTTAGAGAAATTCTTTTCTACAAACTTAGAAAAGATTTATTTTAAATTTAGTGTCTTAACCTCCAAAAATTTTTTCTTATAAATGCTTCTTCAATAACATTCACCAAAACGTACTTATTGTGCCATCTTCAGGACATTTCTGGAACACAGCTACATGAAATAAGCTGAAGACGCTGTCCTTGACGAAGTTTAAGATTATTATTAGGAGGTTTTGTTTATGTATATTGACTTCAAATTATAAAACGTGAGGCTGGCAAGATGCCGCAGCAGGTAAAGGCATTTGTTGCCAAACCTGACAACCCGAGTTGGATTCCTGGTGTGCCATGAAAGGAGACAAATGATTCCTATGAGCTGCTCACTGACCTTCACACACATACCCTAGCACATGCCTACAACCAATGTAGACAAACATGCATGCAAGCACACACACGCATGCACACGTACATACATGCACACACACACAATACACACACCCTAAGATATTTGATTAAAATTCTATGTATCAAAACTAACCATTTATTTGTTATTAATTTAATATGTAGATTTATGAAAAGTAGACCTATGTGCTCATAGACTTATTTTAAATATATCTTTAATGTTTTCTTTGTACTTTTTTATATCATCTCTAGTATTTATAATGTTTTAATGAGTTAGTTATATCAGAAACCAGTACATTATTTTAACAAAGCAGAAAAATTTAACAAAGCATAAAAGCATAAATGAATTTATTGAGTCAAATAGCTATGATTCAAGCTATATCTTTATCTTCCAAATAAATAATCATTTCCTAATTCCTATTGAATTGTTCTGTGTTTTCAATAAAGGAAGGAAATTATATGTTATCTTCATCTATTTTTCAGTAATATTTTTAAAGATATCCTGAAATATAATAATTCCTTATTATAAATATCATATCAGAGATTTGAATTGATATATGATGTTTATGTCATCATTTTATATTTTATATTTAACTAAACATCTGCATTGAAATCAGGAGATACATCACAAATAGCAAAGCATACAATTTTACAACAGGTGCACTTATGAATAAAATACACAATGAACTATCCACTTGGTAAAACCACAATATTCACATGACAATATGCTGTACTCATAGCTCTAAGATACCTAAAGGGATCCATGAATATGCTTTAGTCATCTATGTTAACCATCCATCCTAGTTTGCATTCTAATATCATACCTTCTCAGACTCAAGTGTACATTCATTTGGGCAATAAACTATAAGATGGTCTAAAGGTAGCCCATAAAGTACTGTGGTACACCTCATCTACTGATACTAGTTGCAACTGAACATGGGATGTGAGTAAAGTAAACAATCATAGTAAGGTGGTTTAACCCCCCAGAAATCGTGAATTTCATATGTATGTGACTGCTTTTGCAGTCAGAAGACATATTTTCAATCCCTTTACATTTTTGAGATTCATTTCTCTATAAACAGATATATGTATCCATACATTCACATAAGTCTATATTTATGACTACATGCACATCTGTATCTATTCATATGCAGATTATAACATCTTCTCTAAGGAAGCAAAAAAAAAAAAAAAAGTCCTCTTGTCCAATCAGTTGGAGCTGTGCCCAGTAATTGACACCATAAATGAGTTCAGCACTGATCTCTAATTCTCAGGCTCAAAGATATGTACTGAGCATGAAATATCCAACAAGTTATTTTACTGAACAGATTTTAAGTAACAAGGACATCATCTTTACAAGAAGAGAAAAATTTCCATAATCAAATCTAATTTCACCAGGACTTAAAGATGAGTAAATTCTCAAAAGTAAAGCCGAATAGAACAGTTTTTACATAAAGGAAAACCCAAAATTCCAATAGTAACCTGCTGTCTTTAGCAGCTCTGGACTTATAGACTTTTCTAATGAGAATTTTCTTCTAAAGATGAAGATTACTAATTTAATTCATAAGGATTATGAATTAAAATTCCAATTTTGAAACACAAAAGAAGCTGTAGATCTGTCCCTAAAAAACAACCTATACAAGTAAAGAAATGTGTGTGTGTATTGACATAAACTATATATAAACTAGTCTCTGTGAATTATAACATAGTAGATATCTAAACAATTGTGTTTATATGAAACACATATAAGCAAAATATGCACCCTTATTTTAGGAGTTTGATTAAAGTTTTGAAGCCTATATCACAGGTTATACTGATATAGAGCAGTGATATTATTTTTGATAGCCTATAAATGAGTTTAATTTCTTGTACAAAGAAGATAGGCATGTCCAAACTATGTCCAAAGAAAAAAAAACACCAATAGAAATTATCTGAATGTATCAAATACACTCTTTGATTAAAAAAATTGGAAAAGTTATACTTATGTCTTATCATATTCTTACATTCAATGGCATCAAAATAATATAAAACAGCCATGGAAGCAAATGCAGAGATCCACATTCAAGCACCATGCTGAGCTACAGGATCTGAATAGAGAGCAGAGATTATATGAGCAAGGAGGGAGTGTGTTAAGTCCTTCTGTATATGTTGCTCTTATTGGTTAATGAATAAAGAAGCTGCTCTTGGCCAATGGCTTAACAGAATATAGCCAGGCTGGAAAAGATAAAAAAGAGAGAGTAGGTGGAGTCAGGGAGAAGCCATGTAGCTCTCAGAGGAAAAAAACATGAGCTACCAGCTGGAACCTTGCTGGTAGGTCACGAGCCCCGTGGTAAAATATAAAATAATAGGAATAGCTTAACTTAAAATAAAAGAGCTAACTAGCAATACGCTTAAGTGATTGGCCAAGCAGTGAGTTAATTACTATAGTTTCTGCATGATTATTTCTGGTATGGACAGCCTGGAAACGAATAAAAGCCTCCAAATGCAAGGAGGGGTCAAAATCATGATGGAGAAATGGAGAGACAGTTGACCAGAACGTGAGAGAACTCACAGACTAGACCAACAGCTGGGGACCCCCATGGGTACTCACCAGTCCCTCTGCATATGTGCAACAGTATTATAACTGTCTTATTAGCTTTATAAACAGTTTTATAACTGTTTGTGGCCTTACAATAGTGTGACCAGGATCTATCCCTAGTGCATGAGCTGGCATTTTGAAGCCCATTCCATATGGTTGGATGCCTTGCTCAGTCTTGATGGCGGAGAGAGTGCTTGATCCTCTCTCCACTAAATGCACCAGGATTTGATGACCTCTCATGGTAGGCCTCACCCTTTCTACGGAGTGGATAGGTGTGTGTTGGGAGGAGGTGGGAGGGAAAGGGATGAAGAGAGGGAAGGAGAACGATGGTTGGTTTGTAAAATGAATAAAAAAAAATTTTTAAAAAGCCGTATTATAGCCACCCCATCAGGAATGAAGATATTTACAGTCACTTGTGAAATAACTCTTTTGCTATCAGATTGTTTTAACAATGGTCTTCAAAAAAGTCAGTATTTTCTCAGGAATCTCATTCAGGGATGAGAAAAAGGCTAAAGCGTGGTGGCATCCAGAGGGAAATCTTGTCTCCTGAACAGACCACTTTACCGGATTGACTGGAGGAGAGATAGTGACTGGTCGGTGATGGTAAGTACCACACCTTGACCAGGACTACCTTGTGATGCATGTATTTTGTCTTCAATTTATACCTATAACTCATGCCAGGCTTCTGAAGATGAACTGGGAGGTAAAAGTAAGGACCTCACATCTCTTTTGTCCTTTTTCTGATGTGGCCCCATTGGATGAATCTAATTCTTCTGGTCTCTACTATTACTTAATCCATTTACCAGGCCTATTGAGGAACAGCAGTCCATTCTAGCTTCTTAGGAAAGCCAGGACTAGAGTTTTGACCTTAATAACTCTGTAACTGATTATTAAAAGTCATATTAAGCTCAATGTACACCAATGACAGTGTCACTAGAAAATTATTTAAATACATAAATACAAACAAGACATATTGTTTTGCATATTATGTCTTCAATTAGGAAGTTTAATATTTTTTATTGTTAGATGTTCTAAAAAAGAATCTGTAAAATGGGAGACCTTTTGACATTACACAGTTTTAATTATTAATTTATAACATGTGACTATATATATTTAGCTCTATTTTCAATTGGTTTGTGTAAAATCACAGAATTATGAGTTCTTTACAGACAGAACCCTTAAAATATTAAGGGTACTTTCATTCTTTATATCCATTAATTCTCAAAAATTTTCCCAATAACCTCCGTATTAAAAGATTCCAGAAAGTCATAAATCATAAATACTGCAGGCAAAGAGAAAGGAAAAGGATATCAGAACAATTTTATCAAATGAGCATTGCGTTTGAAAGCATGAGAAAGGAGGCAAGTACGGGGTATGCACACGTATGTATAGGTGTTTTGACCTGCCAATCAAAGACATCCCCATGAATCATTACATCCACTTTTAAAACATTTTTACTTGATGTATTATAGAAAACTGGTTTTCTAATACTTGAAATGTTCTAGCAGTTGACATGAATATTTGGTAAGTCTCTATAACTATCAATTTGCAATGTTTACATTGTTGGTCTGTTTCATGGAAGTAAAGCAAAAGCAAAAGCCAAAACTAAACAGTATGAAAGGGAGGAAGGGAAGGAAGCAGGGAGAAAGAAAGGTAGGGAAGGAGGGGAGAAATGAAGAGTAGAAATGGAGGGAGGAAAAAGGAAAATAAGGATTTTACAAGCTATCAAATCTTGGCTTTTATTTGATTGCTTTTAGTTTTTCCTATCCTCTGTTTCAAAAGACACCCAAATTAATATATCTGGTGAAAATCTTTATTTTATTTTGCATTTATTTATGTTGTGTTTTCTGTGTGTAGGTCAGAAGAAATCTTGCAAAAGTTGACTCCCTCTTTCCACCACATAGGTGCCAGAGGTCAACAGGCTTGACGATGAGCACCCTTTCCTGTTAATACAATGGACTGCTCAGATTTCTAATATTTCACTCATAATGTCTAGAAAGTGTGATATGTTCTAAGTGTCTTGAGGATGGTGGAGGGAATTCAGAATCCTAAGAGTTCTAGGCTGATTTCCAGTATTAACTTTAAACATTGGCAATCATAATTACAGGAGTATTAGTTTTTCTGTGTATGCCAGCAAGAAAAAGAATTGAGTTAAGACAATACAGGAACACTTCGATCCATCAGTAAATCTACACTAGAAACTTAAATACAAAGAGAATATTATCTAAACTGAGAGGGGGAAAAGGCTAGAATTGGTTTTTCTTTCTTTAAAATAGAGTTTACAAAATAAAAACTTGCCTCTTCTCAAGAGTTAATGAATCTCAGTTCTAAATGCAGTGACTTATCAAGGAAACTACATTACTATTCACAATTGCTCTAAATGCACACACTCAATGTGTCTGTTAATGCAGGGGTTGTCAAAAATACGTCTAGTTTATCAGCTGTTTCTGTAAGTGAATTTTTATTCGAACCTATATCTATCCTGTTTATTTATTATTTATCAATAGCAAAATTCTAACTACCACAGCAACAATAAGTGCTTAGGGGAGAAACTGCAAGCATGACCTGCAAAGTCTAAAATGTTTACTATTTGACCTTTTCTGAAAGAAGTCTGTCAGCTCCTGCTTGAATTGAATGAGACCTAAATTCTTCTTTTTAAAAAGGCACACTTCTTTACTGATTCTTTGGGAATTTCACAATATGCACCCCAATTCTGCTCTGCTCCCAGTCCTT
The DNA here is from genome assembly GCF_014885135.2 of Alexandromys fortis. Classification (NCBI taxonomy): domain Eukaryota; kingdom Metazoa; phylum Chordata; class Mammalia; order Rodentia; family Cricetidae; genus Alexandromys; species Alexandromys fortis. Next base: position 1,516,762 of record NW_026067938.1, on the reverse strand, counting down.
CCATATCCACACCTCACCCCTGCAGCATGCTCCCCCAAGGAATTAATTAAAAACAAAGAAAACATGAAATCAAATCACCTCACTCTTTCATCTTTGCAACTCTTTCATTCATCATAGTGGCATCGGGAGCTGCAGTGTGTCACACAGTATGCCATTTTCTCCAATCAGCCCCGCCCACAGAATATTCATAGCAATAAGTCATTGGTCTGGTTTAAGGTTTCTAGCATACCATCATCACTGGACCCTCACTGAAATTCCTCTCGACTATCTTGCTGTTGCCCCAAGTCATGAGGTTTTGTTCAGCAGGACCAGTCCTTCACATACTCTAAGAGGTCATAGATGGAGTAGACATTAGGGTAGGAAAACCCAAGGCTCAGGATGTGGGTCTAGGTGAGAGATGAGCTGGTTGGGTTGACTTAGTTATTGCAACTGCCACCCCCCCCTCCCGTGAGGAGTAGAGCAAGTTTTTTCTAAGCTCATGAGGACAGCTCTCTCTCATTGAAAACGGAGGCAAGGCCAGCTCTCCTGCTGGAGTGCCTAGTGAGGAGCAGAACCAAATAGCCCAGGGCCTGTGAGGGGTGGGGCCAGCCCATCAAGGCCCTGGAATTTTAATAGGCATTGTTCCTATTAACCTCTCTGGTGGCAAGGTCCATGAACATCATCACAGACACCAGATGCAGAAGGAACATATACTGCAGCATCTCAGACCAAGATTCTTAATTTCAATTTAATTATTTATCTTTTAGTCGTTAGTCTCAAATACAGATGAGAATAGGGATAGCATGTGTAAGATTCACGTTTTTAAAGAAAATCTAATAATAATGAATACTATGAGTACAACAGGGTTAAGTGATAATCAGCAAATATGTGGTTGAGATCATGAAAACAATGAAGAAATAAAACTTTTGTTCAATATAAACATGTATGAGCGTGAGTAACTGATCTCTGCTGAACTGAAGGCTATATGTGTCTTCCTTAGCATTCATACTGCTGTCATAATTCACCAAGGCCAAAATCAACTTGGGGAGGAAAGGGTTTATTAGACCCTGCAGTTTAAAAGTCCATCACAGAAAAGCCAGGGAAGAAACTCAGGGCAGGAGGCCAGAGCCGATACAGAGGCCAGAGAGAGATAACTGCTTAGTGGCTTGCCCCCAAGGGTTTGCTCACCCTGCTCTTGTAAAGAAGCCAGGACCGCCAGCACGGGGAAGGTACTCTCCACAATGGGTTGGAGCTTCCAACTTCAGCATCATTTAAGGAGATGCATGAGGCTTGCCCATATGCCAATTGGTGAGAGCATTTTCTAAATTGGAGTTCCCCCTTCTAAAATGTTTCTTACTTCTGTTAAGCTGCCATAAATATAGCCAGCACAACACATTTGGTAAACCACAGTTTAAAACAGTTTAAGAAATAATAGAGATATGAACTTTAATAATAAGTAATGTGCATTACTAATATACAGTATTTTGAAGATACTGCCATCCTTAATCCTATTAGGTAGATGGATCAATTTTGAAATTTATTTCTACTAATTCCTCATTTCTTCTGTTACTTTGTTTTGGTTGTGGTTTTCTTCAACTACTGAGTCTTTTTATAATTAGAGTGGATTTCAATTCCATAATGCTATAGAAGGCAGGGTGAGTGTTTTACCAATATTTGTATCAATTGTGGTTTACCAAGTATGAGATATAGAAAAGAAATCCAATGGTCGACATGAATGACAGACATAATTAATGAGTAGTACAAATAACAAAGAAAATATTTTTACACATTGATCCATAACCTTAACAGATTTGATAAAGCCCTGTTTGAATTTTACTAATTTGTAGGTATAATCATATAGAAAAGGTGCTAATAATAGCTTGCATTCAAAGTTGTCAGTTTGGCTATGTGTTGCTTTTATTGGTTAATGAATAAGGCTGTTTTGGGCCAGTGGTTTAGCAGAAAAAGAGCTAGGCAGGAAAAACTAACCTGAATGTTGGGAGAAAGAAGGAAGAGTCAGGGAAAAGTCATGCAGCCGAAGCCAAAGACAGATGCGCTGGAAACTTGCCAGTAAGCCATAGTCATGTGGCAATACATAGATTAATAGAAATCAGTTAATTTAAGACATAAGAATTTTCACATTGTTTGGATAACATGCATTCTACTGACTTATCAGCTCCTCAAACAGATATTCTCTTACATGCTTATATTTAATATATTTATGTATCACTTTTGATTGTGTTCCCTCCAAACTAATGGGCTGGGTTTAGAAGATCATTAGCCAAACAAATACAAAACAAAATAATTAGATCACTTACTCTTTTGTATTCCATTTAATAACTATCTCAGTTTTTAAAAAAATGAAAGCAGCATGGCTGATCAATTTATAAGAGCTTTTTTCTTCCATATTGTCAAAGTCATACTTGATAATAGAGCACTGTAATATAATCAGTGGTAGCATTTGAATTCCTTTTAGAAAAAGGGGGCCTAAGGTTATCTCAATCTGTTTAATTAGATTTTATACTTTCGAGGGTGGCGAGAGTAGATGACTCATATCAATGAGAAAGGAAGAAAGAGTGCCCCTAGCCACTCTTCTGTGTTGTGCTCTATGGAATGGATTCTATTTTTTCCACTTAAAAGGAAGGCACATGTTTTAACACGAATGAACGAGAAAGACTTTAACTGTATGTTGTACTGGAGTTCAAATATTGAGAAAATTAATTTTGGTTAATTCTTAGTAACTGATGAAGCTCTCTCTGTCTCTTGTAAAATCTGAAGAGCTAAGGATAGTCCTGTATTTAAGTTTTGTTGATTTTAATACCAAGAATAATCGGTTACTTTCTTAATTGTGGTAGCATATAAATACTCTTCTAAAGTCAGGAGCATTTCAATATATACTAAAAGTTCCTTTGAAATAATTGAAAACCATTTTACTTAATTATATATTACAAAGCTGCTGACACTTTATAATTCTAACCTAATTTAGTTGAGTTATTGATTTGTAAAGCGTTTTTCTATAAAGAACTGCCATTATTCAAAAAATAATTTTATAGCTTTAAGGCACGTCTCCTCCCTTTCCTCTGCTAAGATGTTGATGGCTAGGAAAAGCAGAAAGGAACTGTCACCACTACTGAGAGCATATTTGTTCAAACAACGTTTTGTTACATCAGATAAAAGGCTGGAGCTGAAGAGATTTTTATTAACTTCAAACAGTGTCACTTTTTTCCTAACAAAGACACCAGAACCACCAATTAGTTCTTCCAAATATAGTCAGCATGCTATGGGGGGGGGGGGGTTCTGAGTATATAAGCAATGATGATGGTTACCAGTGGGGGAGGTAGTTAGAAAACCTACCTGGGAATACTTACCAGGCAGGTTTCCCAGACATAGGGGGTTTAGAGTGTGGATAACAAGCCTGACAGGACAGCGGATCATGGTCTATAGATTATTTACTCAGCATGTGATCATGAGCTTTAGCAAAAGAAGGGAGGAAAAAAAAAAAGCAAAGGAGTTTGAAGTTTTCCTAAAGTTTAGAAGAGAAAGTGGGCCAAAGAGCTTTTCCTGCTGTCAAAAAAAAAAAAAAAAAAGGAAAGCGTGCTGCAGAAACTGTGCCAAAGGCTTGGAATCTGTGGGGCTCGGCCCAAGATCTGAAGGCCTTTGAACAGCAAATGGCTCTGAGCTTTCTTCCACACATTTGTTTCCTCAATGAAAAAGTGGGGGAAAGATTAATATTGAGCATTTTCCCAACAATGTGATGTTTGAGCGAAGTCAAAGCTATTTGGCAAACATGGCACCTGGGGTAGAAAAACTGTAGTAACTTACACACTATATTCCCCACAAATGCTGCTGGAGGAAGGGAACAATGGCGTGAGGAAATATTCACTTTCCTGAGCACATTTTTTTGAGCACAAAGAGGTGTATTGTGTCAGGGGGTGGGGTGGGAGTGGATTTCATTCTTCTCAAAGGTTTTGTCAGAGAAGAACAAAAGGGAGAACCTAAAGCACATAATTGAAACCAATTCATTCAAGTAATTTCTAAAAAAAAACCTTATGAGTTTGGAACAATGTTTAATATCATTATTTCATACATAAGTATGTTGTTTATTGAAGTGTGTGTGTGTGTGTGTGTGTGTGTGTGTGTGTGTGTGTCCAGGCTCATGTGTGTGGTCATATGCAAATGTGACCAGAGGTCAGAGACTACCATCAGGTATCTTGCTCTCACTGAACTTCATTTAACCTGGACTTCTCTAATTTGGCCTGAATGACTGGTCACCAAGCCCCTCTTCTCACTTCCTTCCCAGAATTGAATTATAGGCTCCTGTCCACATCCAGGTTTTCACATGCGTTCTATGCTTCCAAACTCAAAGCCCCTGCTTGCATGGCAAGCACTTTTTCAATTGAACCATCTCTCCTGCCCTTGGAATTGGAATTTTCAACACATTTTAAATTGCATAGTCACTGTGCAAGCTCTCCTCGTTGGATCTATAGTGCCAAGGCTTAAGTATTCCCCAGATCTAACACAGGAGAAATTTTGCATTAAAAGTAATGCAGACATTCAAAATGCTACCAGTTCTTTAACTTTTGTGTGTTGAACTTTTCAACTATAGTCCCTATGCTATATTTTCATAATACAAAAGCAGGGAACTATTCACTAACTCATGTGGTGGAGATATTAAATGTTCAGAAGTATATATTTCCCTAGATTCCTTCAATGCTGATATTCTAAAGGTCAGATTAATTCTCCAGATGTATTATGCTGGAAATTTCTGCATTTACATCTTGTCTTAAAATAAAACAAGACTTAAAAACATAAAAGACCAAGAGGGTAAACAGGTGAGCAGAGAAGTAAAGCTGAAAATTAACCTGATGACTCTTACACATTTCCAGTAATCAATGGACTTATTTTTTTTCACCAACTAAACAGAAAATAACTCTCATATTCAGCAGTCAAGATTATGAGAACATCTTCCACCGTACAAAATGCACCACACATATTCACCAAATAATTTACACAAACACACACAGAGAGAGAGACAGAGACAGAGACAGAGAGACAGAGAGAGAGACACAGAGAGAGAGAGAGAGAGAGAGAGACAGACAGACAGACAGACAGACAGACAGACAGACAGACAGACACTGCAACTGACTTTAATACTACCTCTTGGATACTTTATAAATATTAAGATCTGCCTTGTGCAACTTTTATAGAAGATAAGGAGTATCAAAATCTAAGTTCCACAGCAATGAGCATTATCTAATGTGACCAGATTATACAAACTTTTTACTTAGTAAAGCACAAAAAATTAAATCCTAAGCATAATATTTTCCTTAGGTTCTAATATGCTATTATTCTTTTAAAAATTAACATGTATTGGTTTGTTCTAGGTGGTTTATTTGTGGGCCTCAGCCCATATCTTGTCACACAATGAAGACTTAAATTTTTCAGTTTTACAGTTTTCATTTAACTTTTCCTCTTTTGTTATGATTTGCAAATCTTCTTGTTCAGGTAATGTTTGAAAATCTAAGCAAGCTTCAGAAATCCCAAGACTGATTTAATATGACTTTCGAAGAATATTAGAAGACATAAATCACTTAAAGAATATGAACGATGTTAATGCCTAGAACAAGTTTGGGACTGTGTTGACATAAGATCACTAAGATGTTTCACAACTTTAATATCAAATACCTAACTTTGTCACGTTGAGGACCTGATTTGTTTGTGTTGTCTTCAATAATACAAAATGATTAAAAATTATTACGATCTTTCAGACATATATCTCCACAGCTCATGGTCTGTTATTACTTTCTTGTATTTTATAGTACACTAAGTCATCATTTTATCATTTAGTTTCTATAACCCTACCTATTGCTTGGTCTTTTGGCTACCTTATCATTCCCACATTTTATTTAATTAATTAAAATTTTTGTCATCAAGTTGGTAGTATTGGTAGCACACTTTCACTTCCAAACCATTTTCTGTAGCACAAATAGTAAAAACCCAGAGACAGAAATGGGTTCAACCCGAAAACCAGAAAAGCAGTATAGCTAAGTCACTGGAGAAGTCTTACCGCTACCAAGGCTGGGTGACCATAGACTAATTAACTAAGCCTCTCTCTACTCACATTTTATATTCCTTCTAGTGCTAGGATTAAAGGCATGACTCCCTAGAACTGGGATTAAAGGTGAGGCAACAGCACCTAGATTTGTTTCTGCATTGGTCTTGCATAGCACAATGTGGCCTTCACCTCACAGAGATTCATCTGCCTCTTTCTCCCAAATACTGGGATAAAAGGTGTGAGTCACCATTTTCTGACCTCTAGTAGCTTTAGCTTTGCCTCTTGTCTTCAGGCAAGATTTATTTATTAAAATATAAATAATTTATCGCTACATTTGTCTACATGTTCCAAAAGGATTAACGATTTGGGGGACTCTTCTAGTTTCATATCCACTGCTATAACACATTCCCGGATTCAAAGCAACTTTAGGATAGAAAGAACTATTTGACTTACAATTCCAAGTGTGGTTCATCATTGAGGGGAAGTCGTGAGAGGAACTCAAATCAACTAACTGCATAAATCCATATTAAAGAGCAGAGGGTTAACACATTCTTGCTACTTGGAAGGTTGCTTAAGCTTAGCCAGGTTTCTTCACTTACAGGATTCAACAGGGAATGGTGCCTACTATAGTAGCTTGGGTCTTCCCACATCAATCAGCGGTTAAGACAATTCCCCACAGACGTGACCGCACACCAATCTGATCTAGGCAATCCTGGTGATCTCTTCCCTGGTGATTCTCAGTTGTGGCAAGTTGATATTTAAAACTAACCTGCACGTGGGCACACATAGAATAGACACAGAGAATCAACGCTGTATTTGTAAGTCTATTTTATACATGTGTACAACTGTATGTCTATGTTCTACCCAACACAAGGTAAATAAATATACTTGCTACTTAATAGTATTTTCTGGTGCTTTGGGGAAGGTGGTTTGCTTTCTCTTTCTCTGTATGGACGTCTGTTGCTAATATAAACTGAGTCTTATATGACTGACAAGCAAACTAGAAAGTGTTCTGTCCTCTAAAGCATAGAGTGCAGATCAACCACGGAGCACTTACTTGTACACTTAGGGAAATAAACTTCTATCTTGCTTCTAGAAATTTTTAAAATTCTTTCTGAAAAGCATAACTTTACTCAACCCTAATAAATTAGTATTTAAACCAAATAAGAATTTAGGGCAATTTTTACAACTCTGCATTCATTTCCCGTAATATATTTATTTCACTACCCACTGTCATTTAACTTTCCTTAGCCTATATGTCCTCTCTGACTCGTTTACTTGATTCTGATCAAAAGAAGATGGAACATAGGACTCTTTTTTCCTCTACAAACAGAATTGTTAAACCTTATTGCAGCTGCTTTTGGTACCTCATATTTCAGTCCTTTATGACAAGATCCTCATTTAGCTACAGAAGCTGACCCCATGATCCTGGATCTCATGATGGAACTACAAATAAACACAATTCATAAAGAAGTAATTATGTAAGTCAACCATGGATATTGAGATATTTACAGTTGCTGTGAACAAAGGCAAGTGAAGAAATTATACCACAAGAAAAAAAGTCATAAAGGAAAAAGGTCAGAAAGCAATAGAAGTATGGCATTGTCTACATTTGGTAAATCAGTAACTTCTAATAGCAATAATCAAAATTGTACACAATGTAACCTAAGCCATCTTTTTAAATATGGAAAGATTTTTGAGAAAAATAAGGCTGTGTGATATATTTATTTAAGTACTTTATCTGTGCTCAACCATGACAAGTTTTATGAATCTTGTGGATGTGTGTGTTATTTGTGTATTCCTAAGTACATAAAAACAACCTACCTAACCTGTATGCTTTTATGTATATATTTTCAGGATGACCATTTATTATTGGAAAGGTTTGGAGGAATGAAAAAAAGGGAAAGGATATAAATGTATTATAATTTAAAATTTTAGATTATTTTAAAAGCTTTTGGATATAGAAAAAAACACTATTTAAAACAAAAGTAGACACATAGTCACCTGTGCATAAAGAATATTGATGTATTAAGTAAGTTCTAGCAGATCGTTATTACACCAATAAATTATGTAATCCTCAACTACAAGATAGCAATGAGACAGCAATGTAACCTTTCTGTTACTAACATAGATCCTAAAGCCACAGCAAAATAATGGTGAAAATGTGTATGTATGTGTGTGCATATGTGCCTTGCCCAACCAGCCATGTCTAGAATATATATATATATTAAATAAATATATGTCTAGATAATATTATCTATTCATATAAACATATACATACATATATACACACATATTGGCATAGCCTGTTCTGTCCTTGTAATGGCAAACTGAGAATCATAGAAATAATGGCACCTGGCTAGCAGCAATGAGCATATAAACTGACTAAAATTTGGTTGCTAAAACTATTCTTAAATGAAATAAATCAACTGATATCTGAGAAATGATGAAGTTAATGCTTGAAGTAAAAAAATAATAAGGAAATTCTGAAACACCTTGTAATGTCAGAAAACATGGATCACAGAAAAATCCTGTGTACAAATGCATGTAGAATGCCAATGAAACAGAACAGCCACACCTGGAGGAAGCTGAGAAACAAAATTAAGACACATAGGACTATTTCCTGAAATACAAAATATACAAGTTCATACCAGTAAAATTGAGTAGACTGTCACCAAAGAAGGTAGGTCTCCAAAGCAAAGTGTCAAACAACCTAGGTCTTCAAAGCAAAGTTGAAAATAACCTAGGTCTCCAATGCAAAGTTGAAAACAACCCTAAAGCACATACTTCGCCTTCAAGGAAAAGAGTGCAATTTCCACTACTTTGCTGAGGACTACACATACTTTCTAAGTAGTATAATGTGGAAAATGCCTCTCCAAAAGAACATTAGGTTAAACAAATGTGTGTGGAGGGTTATATGAGAGCTCACCACAAAATGTCTATAAATATAAAGCTTGTTCTAAAATAAACGTTTGTTTTTAAAGTTAGAAGCAGTTTTAGGATGTACTTTAGTACTATATAGTCATCTTAACAGTTCACTACTTCATTAAAATTAAAACTTAGAAATCTCTCAGAATGCACTTATTCTACTGTCTATCTGATAGCATCGAAGTAACTAAAGTATTATCTCCATTAAACTTGGAATGCAATTTCATAATTCTAATGATTTTGCCATTTAAAAATATCTTGAGGCAATTTAAAAGTCATTATAAATTACATAGATTAAAAGTTATTTAAAAGGGATTAGATTCTTACTCACATGTTAATCCTTGTTCTATAAATACATGCAGTCTTAGGAAAGCTAATATTATGTCCTTTAAATATGTGGATAAAAGTGTAGAAAGATTTACACTACGCCTAAACTCTGAAGAAATGCCCAAATGTAACACTTGGGCAGAATGGTTGTAAATATCAGAAAAGCTGATAAGATTGAAAGTCATCGATTTTTATCATCATATACCTAGTTGTGTCAAAGCCCAATTTTAATATGATGTAGAATAACATAAATACCTACATAAAAATGTACTAATGTCCAACTATGTATCCAATAACTTCCACAACGAATCATTCTAGTCATTCCCAGTTCCAAGAACAAAGGAAAAAATCATCATAGAATGACAATTTTATGATATCAACTTCTCTCCTTGTCTTCATGCCATTAAATCATCCTGTATATTAGGCACATATACTTTCTTCCTCTGATCATATACTAATTTCCTTTACAACTGTTACCATAGAACGTACTTCGCTGGGTGCTTTATTGATTATCCATTTCCTCTTTGAAGCACCTGGCTTACTTTACTTGTTGATGTTTTTATCGATTTTCTATTTCCTTTTGGAAATGAGATGAGAGCTTTTTAAAGAGGTCATGCTACATGGCAAGAATGAGATGTTGCGTGTTTTTCCTAGAGACTTTCACTATAAGCCTAATATTTTTTTTGCACTGGAAGTATTGACTTATTTTTACTCTTTATTCTCCATTATTGGGCTGTCTCTTCGTTTTTATGCTTTATGTGTTATTTCACAAGGTGATGATGCAAGAAAATGAGATTCTTGGCTGATTTCCAGGCACCACTAGGTTAACGTCTGTTACAGTAAATTATCCTGGATTATACGTGGCTTGAGGTGCAAGGACAAGCTGAGAGCTTCCCACACACCTAACATGTGCCTTACCTCCTAGCTACATCTCCAGCCTCTACTACATCCCGAGGCAAATTCCCAAAGTTACCCTAATCTTTGGAAAGGCTGACTATATTTTTCATTGATTTTCATTTTGTAGAAAAATACAGTATTGGAACCACTTACACACATGCCTCTTTCCTCACCTCCATTTTTCCAATGTTCCCCCAACCATCCCTTTTAAATTAATTTCTTCTTCTATAACCTACTAAAGCCATTTACAGTGTTTTTTTTTTTTTTTTTTTTTTTNTTTTTTTTTTTTTTTTTTTTTTTTTTTTTTTTTTTTTTTTTTTTGTATTTAGGTATGGCTTCTTAAGCTTAGGTTCTCATCCCTGAAAGCTTTTTATCTAACTATTGTTAGATCTGTTGGAAATTGTTTTCCTGCCCATTCTGACATGTTGACTTATGCTCCCTTTGTAGGTCTTGGGCAGGCAACCATATTGTGGGAAATTTATGGGAACAACATCCTTGTCCTGTCCAGAAGACACTGTCACACAACCGTCATGCAGCTCAGGCTCTTACACTCTATTGGCTCCGTGTCTTAAGTGTTGGAACTGTGTTAAGGATGTCCCATCTGGAGCTAAGTACCATGGGGCAACCTGTTCTCTGCAATTTGACCAATTATGAATCTCCAACATTGCCCTTTTCTGTTACAAAAGGAGCTGCATTTATCTTGGGCTATAAAAGGAATATTTAAAAGACAGTTTGAAAGTATATTACTTCAGTGATATAGTATTAGTAGGCTTTCCCCTAGTGTTTATTACCTTTCTGGTCAGTGGTTAGGTTTACACTATCAGACATGAACTCCCTCCAACTGAACTGGCTTTAGGTCCAATTAGACAGCTATTGAATACCATCATGAAACAAGTACCTCTGTCGAATGTTTGGGGGTATTCTGCTAGTCCCATTGCTGTTTTGGTTCTCAGGCTTCACCATGGATTAGCATTGTTAACAGTTTTTACGCTTGGCACCTGGGATAGTAGCATCCAATACTATGAAACCTAACCTTCAGGCAAGAGCCTTCCGGTCAGTACCATCCTGAGTTCTTCAACTTCTGTGTCTCAAGTATGTGGTGTCTTCTATGACAATGTCTTACCTTCATATTCTGTCTAAGAACCAAGGGTTATAGCCTTGGTGAGGAGGGTGTTGTTGAACACCCAGACCAAACCCCTTCCCTAGCTCTGGAGTTTTTATTAAATAGTCTATGACTTCTGCTGGGAGCATGATCCTACTGAGGGTTAACTGTATTAAATCTCTCTCTCTCTCTCTCTCTCTCTCTCTCTCTCTCTCTCTCTCTCTCTCTCTGTGTGTGTGTGTGTGTTTGTGTGTGTGTGTGTGTATTTGTGTCTTTGTATGCCTGAGGGGTCAAATACTTGTGTATGTGAACGTGAAGGTCAGAGGTCATCTCTGGATGCCTTCCTCAGTTGTTCCCCACCTTAGATATTGAAACAGGTCCCACACTGAACCTGGCCTAGCTGTCTGTTCAGACAAGTTAGATAAAAAAAAAAAACCCAGGGTCCTGTTGTCTCCACGTCTGCACTAAGAATGCACATATGCCCTGAAACACTCAGGTTTTTATCTGGGTCCAGGAAATCTGTGTGCAGGGGTCCACGCTTCTGTAGCAAGGACACTGAACACTTAGCCAAAACCTTGGCCCCTACACCTGATTCTTTTAATTGTCTTCAGTGTGATCACTAGGAAAAAATTCAGAATAACCTATATGTTGTACATTATATTTCTATTGTGCAGAATTGTTTTGGAGTCTATAAGCAGTCTAGGCTTATAGACTATAATATGCCTAGACTATCTTATCTTAGATCCACATAGAAATGCTTTCTTCAACTTAAAACAGAGGGCTGTGTCCTTAATTTTTATGAGGCATTATATGCAAAAATGTTAAATCCTAAAATAGACAGTTATGGTATATCCTATGCAGCATCATTAGGAATGACTATGTCCCAGCAAATCTGACTTCCAAAGGATTTTGACCATGAAAAAGATAGGATTATTATGAGGAGACCACAGTAAACTTAGCCGAGGAGAGGCTCTGCCATGAGATCTGTCCACCTCTATCCTTGAAATATAGATCTCCGTTGCTTCTCCATTTACTTTTACTTCTTTACATTATTAATGTAACACAGAAACCCCAGGTCCAAATTTCATATCAATAAATGAAAACAAAATGTTTAATTATGAAATTAAACGAATAATATGAACATCAATAGCACACTTTGCATCTTTGTGTGACTTTCTGTGGTCTGTGATACTGCATTCTAATCAAACGTGCATGAGGCTGGACTGCACCACCTGAAAGATGCATTCTTCCAGAAAGAACTCTGTACCATACACATCTGCAAAATAAGAAATGAGACTGCTATGTCTCATGAGAATGCTCAAGACCAAAAATTCCAAAGAGAAACCTGTTTTGTCAGCTTTTCAGCAGGTGGCAAAAGCAATGACTAGCAATATCCAGGCATTTAGAAATGGGACAAGAGAACAAGAGCATCATTCAGGAGAAGTAGCTGTGAGCTAGCAGCAGATGGCCAGTCAGCCTGGAGATAGAACAGCAGGAAAGGACCAACAGGAGGCCAGCAGAGGGAAAAATGCAGCAGGGGGCTGTATCTGCTAGTTCTCCTACACAGAGTGGTGGGAGTAGATTTGTTCTTCAAGTATGATGAAAGATTTCAAACTATGCACAACAAAAATCATGGTATCGCAGAGAATCTCGTGAGAAATTAAAGCAAGCATGATCATAATAACAAAGGAAAGCTCACTAGTTCTCGATACTGTATGCCTGTTAGCAGTTTCTGAAATCTAAATTAAATCTCAGAAATCTTGCGACTACAAGGAAAAATGGGGTGGCTGCAGCTGTCTGAAAGTAATATCAACATTTGCTAAGGAAGTCAAGCCTAAGAACCAGGACACATTTTAAACAGGATATGACTTCAAAAATAATGTGTTCTACTGCATCATTTCCCACTCACACAACAATCCAAAGCTTAGTCTTATGGAACAATAGACTGGAACTGCTTGGAATCTTGCTGTACTGAAGTCCTTCATGATTTTAAAGTGACAAAAATAATCAATGTCTCATACCAATGATGAAATATGTTCTTTCCCTTCTAATTACAAAGCCAACCAAACTGCTGACACAAATCTACTGCTTTACACACTATGTACTTGATTAGCATGATTTTTTTTCCTCCAGTGATTATCTGTTTTACAAGCATAAGTTAATTCCCCCAAAAGGGTCATGTGGTGTTACCAGGGCAACATTACCATAAGCTTCTCTGTTGACAGTCTTCTGGTTGACTAGTCAACCTGAGGAACCCATAAGAGAGCAAATACCATAAGAGTTCACAGAACCAGATAGAAAAGTATTGTAGAATCTTGATAATAGTGAATAAAACATATATTCACCTCTATTTTTTGCACAAAAGTAAAGTTTCAGCAGTTTTAATGATAGTGTTCCAAGATCAGCATCAAAAAAGTAAACGTTTTGACTTTGGGTTACTAAATGAGTAACTAGCCTTGCTTCATAAGAAAAATATCATCCTCAAGGAATTTAAGCATCTCCAAATGGGAAGGTTTTACTTTATTGTTCCCTAAACTTCTATCTATTTTGAGAATAAGCCTTTAAAATGCACTTTCATGTTAGTTCATCTTGAAACATAATACTTAGACCTAAAAATCTTCAGTCAATATTTTAACTATGCATTTATCATCCAGTGCTCATTATTTCTGAGCATTAGTTTTTCTTAGTGAAAATGACCATGGTAGCAGAAAGACAATACATTTGATTGTTGATATGATTCAAAGGGAGAGCACTTGACTAGCATATATGGGGCCCCAGGTTGAGACGCAATGCCATAAAATTAATTAGTTAATCAATTCCAGACATTAGACTGAAGAATGTACGCATTCTTTTTGGGTGATCACTGTTCAGAAACACATCATCTGCTGACTCAAATAAATCAGTCTTGAATCATTAACACTAAAGAGAAAATTAAATACCAGTTTGCTTACCTGAGAGCCACCTCGTAATTCAGTTTAAAAGACCACTAGTTTAATTTTCAAATCTCTTTTGTATATTTAAAAGGAAAGTCCCACTTGAGCTTTTATATATATGATATCTAATCAATTTGTTCTAAAAGTGATGTCTTTAAGATCTTTAGAGATCACAAGAGTAAAAAATTCCCACTTCGCTCTCCTTGCACGTCACTCAGCAGTTCATTTTGATATATACTCACATATAACCACAGCAATGGGAAAAAGAAGCACCTGAAACCAGGTGTCAATCATAGCTGCTAGAAATCTCCAAGAGACAGCCTACCTTTTTTCTAAATATCAGAAATAATCTTCCATCAGAGTACCTTAAAGTCTACAGATAGAAAGTGCATTCTATATGTTAACACTAATTGGAAGGGGTGGGGGGAGAGACTAAGGCTATATTCGCGTGGATAATTCCATGCTTAAGAAACCCTGCACTTAACTTGGGAACTGAAAGACTTCGAGTCGGCCATTACCCTTCTGATATTGAAAACAGACTATAGAGAAACATAGAGGTTCCCTGTCAGGCTCACTCTTAAAGAAATTTCACTCATTTATTCTTGTCGGTTGCCTCACAATAGCAAACATATTCTCTAGTACAGGTGTCATGAAGAAAATTCTAGTTCAGTGTCTGTTTTCCATTTTATACTCTATAATACTAATGTCAAATGATTGAAATAAGGTATAACAAACTAAACAAACTAACAATAAACAACACAGCAACTCTGCCGATAGTTTTGCAAAATGTGTACTAAAAATAACTAGGCCCATCACATATTTTCTACATTTTTACCAAAGACATTATGTTAATGTTAAAACCAATAGCTTCAGAATTATGCTATTCCTCTCCAATCATTATTACAATCTTTGAACTAAACACCACCTCTTCCAAGTAAAACTTGGAAGAGTTCTCGATCTGACTCAATCATTGGCCAACGTTCTTTAACTTCTTTCCCACTGCTTTCATAGCTGCAGAGCCTGTGCAGGACTACTGTGCACAAGCATTGTTTATTCAAATCCACTGTACAACTATAACACAGTGATGTGCACAATACATTGATTTACGTATTTGCGTGACAACCATTCAGTACATACTATTCCTATCGTGTTCTTAGTGCTCTCTTGGTGGCTGATAAATGACATTTTTCAAGGTAAATGCTCTATTATTATGGGAAGACAAATATTACATCCTGAAATTAAATGTTAGCTACTTATTGTCTCTCAGGGTTGTGATCTCCAAATCAAATAGCAAAAATATCCATGTCTTTTAAGAAAGAGCCACCGCCATTACTTGCTCCTACAGCCCTTATTAATGTATCACTACAGGGGATATATTAAGATCAGAATCATTTTGACACTAACAATAAGGTTTGTGCTTCTAAACCCAAGATCATGGCATATTAAGGCTTATTAGCATAATATAACTGATTAGGTGCTCACAATGTGCGCAGGCAGTTGTTTCTGTCATTCCCTCGGGGAACAAACTCTAAAGGCAGCAAGAGCAATAATCTCAAATCAGGGAAACACCATTCAAAGTGTATCCTTGGTTTTATAGCACTAATTTAAGAGGAAAATGTGATAATAGAAATAAAAATATTCAACTGAAGTTATTTTTAGTTCATTCATCAGCAATGGACTACATACCACATTTGCCGTGTTAGTCCAACAAGCTAGTTGAAGATGTACTGCCCAAGGTTTTCAAACAATGGGACTTGGGAGCCCTAGGAAGTCTAATAATGAATTTTTTTAAATGAGGGGAGTGATAGTAGGTTAATTCTTGTGTTAATAAAAAAGTGTGTGTGTGTTTATGCAGAAAAGAGAGACTCTCTATTATAAAGATACTAACAATACACATGTATACCAGGAATATGTGTTAAAAGCAATAAGTTCTAGTTTTCTAATGGTTAGTGTTGCTAAACCAAGTTGCTAGAATTCTCTTTACTAAGGTTCAATATCTTCAAATAAAGCATTAAAGGTAAGAGTCTTTGCATAACATCTACATTGTACCAACTTGTAGTAAGGAGCCTGCTTGTTCATCCTGGATGCCCAGAACCAAAATAACCACACAGAACTGTATTAATTAAAACATTGCTTGGCCCATTAGCTCTATCTTCTTATTGGCTAACTCTTATGATATAGGTATGAATAATTTACATTGATATGAATTTTGCTTTAGTGATTTAAATTTGTTATAAACCAACTGCTTGGCCTCATAGCTTAGAACATAGGTGGGTGGAATAAACAGAATAGGATGCTGGGCGGAAGAGGAAGTGAGGTCAGACTCTGCTCTGCTCCTGGACAGACCCGACAGCTCTGCTCTCTGGAGCAGAGATGCCATGCTCAGCTCTCCCACGCAGCTCCAACCCAGGAAGGACTTAGGCTAGAATCTTCCCGATAAGCGCACCTTGGGGTGCTTACACACATTATTAGAAATGGGTTAGAACAATATGTAAGAGCTAGTCAGTAAGAAGCTAGAGTTCATGGGCCAAGCAGTTCTTAAATGAATACAGTTTGTGTGTTGTTATTTCGGGCATAAGCTAGCCAAGCCCGGGGTGTTGGGGACGCAGCCCCGCCACTCCTATTTCAACATTCTTATATTAATTTAACCCATATCTATTCATCTGTGTGCCGCCACGTGGCAGTGACTTACTGGCAAAGATTTGGCATGTCTGGCTCTGGTGGCTCCATGGTGTCTCTCTTCAACTCTGCCCTTCTTCCTCCCTGAATACAGACTAGCTTTCCCCATCTAGTTCTGTTCTTCCCTGCCATAGGCTCAAAGCAGTTCTTTATTAAACAATGAAAGCAACACATAGACAGAAGGACCTCCTACACCATATGCTTGTACATTTATACCCACCATGGTTACCTGCCTTACAAAACTCTCTACATCAGATTGCTTAGGAAATAATGCACTGGTCCTTCCCATAGTCTACAAGCATAGGGTAGAAAGCTGGGGGAGAATGATAATATTGAAAACAGATTGTGTAATGAAATAGCACAGTGAGCCCGCTCTATTGTCTAAAGTGTTCCATCAGGTTGTCATCAGGAAGTACCACAGACTGGTGAACCTAACAAATTCATTTTCTCGAATTCTAGAACTGTAGTCAAGAACTAAAGTGACAACTGGGTTGTTTTAGAAGGCTCTGTCCTTGGCTGACAGATGACTATCTTTTTATTTTATTCCTGTATCCATACTCCTCTCTCTCTCTCTCTCCCTCCCTCCCGCCCTCCCTCCCTCTCTCTATCTGTGGGAGGCTGTGCACACATTCCCCTCTTTTATAAATACATAAATGGCATTGCACCAAGATTACACATAATGACTTCTATTAACTTTTATTCCCTCTTTAGGCATCCTTTTATGGTTGATCCTGAAGTAACACTCATGATGACTTCAATATATAAATAATGTGAAGTTGCTAATCAGAACATAGCAGACTGTTTTGTTAATTTTAATGAGTAAGTGTGTAGGTCAAAAATTGGCAAATACCACTTGATCATGGTGGATGATCGTTTAGGTATGTTCTTGGATTCAGTATTTTATTGAGTATTTTTGCATCAATGTTCATGAGGGAAACTGGTATGTAATTCTCTTTCTTTGTTGAGTCTTTAATAAAGAACAAAAGAACCTGGCAAATCAACTACTAAGGTTATAATCCTTAGAAGATGGTAACATTTATAATGAAAGTGAAGTAAATAATTGTATTAATACTGAACATTTACTTGTCCTTATTTATATGCTAAATATAAAAGGATTTATGATCATAAAAAGGATCATGAATGCTAATTACCATTGATGTGACTGTTCTTTGAGAGCAGGTCAATTATTCTCTGCACTTATTGCCATGAGCAAAGTCCAGAAGGATGGACAAAGATGTGGAAATGAAAAAGAGGAGTGGCTAAAAGGGCTCTGAGAGTAACCAAATGCATTCATATAATTACAAAAATCTGAAATTGTCAAATAATAAGCTTAAGTAATAAAACAAGTTCAGTAAATTGTTTGTATCTGCAGTGTAATATATATAGGTAATAACTTAGAGAGCTCAGGCCTGGGAGATATGGACTTTTAAGCTTCAATAATTCTAAAACAAAATTCAATAGTTAAGACAAATACAATTTGGATGTATGATTTTGCTTATTTCCTCCCTAACCAAAGTCAAACATAGGCAAACCAGAATTTCTAAGATGTCAAATTTTAGACTTTAAATTACAGACTCCAGTATAATGTTCACCACACCAGTGGTACAGCGGGCCATTCTCCCTGGAACATGGGCTAGCACTGATTTCAAGCCCAAGCTCAATAGAAAGAGGAATGAGGTAAGACTTCTCAGGTAGGAAGATGAAAATATTTGCTCCCTGGAGAGATTTTCTAAGTGTTTCTCAACATGAAGCAATGTTCTCTGTTTCTACTCTTGTGTTCAGGTGCATACCACTTTCACGGATCAAATGTCATTAAATATTCTCTTGTTGTAAAATTGAACCCCACTTATTTCTTTAGTAGTTACATAACTAGTAAATAAATGTAGGAACTATGTTTGTTACATTCTAAATCCATTCAAATATCACAACTATGAATGGAACCAGGCTAACTTGCTGACCTACTCACCAGTAATCAGAATACATTAGAAGGCTCATGGAAAATGAAGCCTCATACCTTGCACAGAAATTCAACTTCAATCTATATTACTTATTGATTTCAGGACAGAAGTCCAACAGAAAAGCCAGAATGCTATGTCCTGAAAGAGAAAATATCTACTAACTCACTAGTTGTCAGGAATACCCCAAACAGGCTAAATGAGTACTGTAATTGACACCTGAGAAGCTCAAGAAATATGGACTCTTTCTATCCTTGGACAGAATGTTAAGAATTTTTTTTAATATTTATTTATTATGTATACAATATTCTGTCTGTGTGTATGCCTGCAGGCCAGAAGAGGGCACCAGACCTCATTCCAGATGGTTGTGAGCCACCATGCGGTTGCCCGGAATCGAACTCAGGACCTTTGGAAGAGCAGGCAATGCTCTTAACCACTGAGCCATTTCTCCAGCCCCCAATAATTTTTTTTTAATAAGAAAAAGAAGACACTGAGCATTTGAAAGAGTGAGGATAGAACCTAAACCTCTCTCATAAAGGATGGGTAGAATGTGTACTTATTGACTATTTTTTTTTAATCCTATTTTGTGGTAGGTTTCAACTTCCAGGATATAAATGTTCTTCATTGTGGCTAATTCGAAGGTCCTAATGGCATCACAAACTTTGCAACTATTTAAAAGTCTATTCTCACAGGAAAAATTAAGCGGCTTTATGACGAAGCAAGCTTTCAATTGTTATTTCCATCATGTGGTATGAGGCTCTTTTGTACCTGTTTCTTTTCTGCTCCTGAAAACACAGGTAAAGGGAGGAGTGAGGAAACTGATAGACAGGAAGAAATAGTTGGACATAAGGAATTGTATCATGTATCAAGGTAAATTCCAAAACGCAAACAGTAAAATATTTTATTAATTATAAAATCACCAAGTTCCACCTTTAAAACCTTTAAAAGTTGCTGGCACATATATACTATGGCGCTGTTTATAACTATTATTTTAATTATTGATTGAAAGCAATTTAAATCAAGTCAACATTGTATGCTCATAGTATGAGAAGTTTCAATGGTAGCTATAATAGTTGTAGTTTGGAGACCGAGTACACAAACCTGAACACTGGCATAATCTTGGCTACTTAGGAAGGCTATTTAAGTTATTCAGTGTATGGCTGCCTGGTGATACTGAATGGACCAATATTTCCATAAGCATGCTTAGAAGCTAACCTTCTCGACTATCAATCTTGATTGATCTGCACCCAAGTGTATAGTGACATTCTCCAGTTGTCTCCATTCTCTCATCGTGAAATGAACATCAGGATATATACCGCATCATATATCTTCTGGGGCTATATAAAAATGTCTGAGGATAAATGATTTCTGTCATAAAGCTCACAGTGTACCTCACGGTTCTGGAAGTTCAGGATGGGGTGCTGTTATCAACATTATTCTAGTGACAATGTTATGACAGACAGCAGCACAGGGCAAGAGTGCACATTAGAAAGCAAAGGACCACCAAGGAAGTCAGGCTTTGATGGATGTCCAGGAGAGCTACATCAGTTCCCTGTGAGAGAGTGGCCCCATGTCTTAAGGACCCACCGCCTCTTAATAGCATTAAGTAGCTTCCATCACATGTACAGTGGGATACATGTCACATGCAAACTACAGCTCCTAGTCACAGTTGGTCCATGCCTGATAACTCAAATGGTGTAAACTTTCTGTAACATTGTTCTGCACAATACAAGCTAACAGGAAAGGTTCTTTACTATCATCTGTCACATATGGCCATAAATGTTTATGGGCTTATTCCTCTCTCCTCTTGTATCTATTCATCCTTATAGTCTTGCAAAATAGTTATAGTTTGGCATATTTACCAGTGTAACCTGCACTGCACCGTTTCAACATATACCAACGGCCACACTCACAGTGTCCGTCTCCTCAAAGCCTCACATTCAATCCAAGTTTTTAGCCTTGCCAAAAATATCTTTTTGGCTTCCTTTGGCTCATCTAAAACCAATATAACCTTTCTGGTACGTCATCACCCCAATGGTTCTCTAAGCTCCTAGAGCAATTATTCTTAGGCTTCATGGTTGAATATTCAATTAAATATTCTCTTGTAATATTTTCCAGCTTCATAAAAGGAATTATACTATGTAATCCTAGTCATTCCTTATTGTTAAAGAGTTGTGCAGAAAAATATTTTTTCTATAAAGATGCACTGATTTTTAGAATTAGCTGATTTTAGCTGTTGTATCAGGAACATCCTTACCAAAAAAAAAAACTTCGCTCTGCAAATTAATGCGATTTATATTAAAATGCTAATTGTATAAGACAAAACAAATAATTGTCATAAATGCATAAAGGTGTAAATGATTAAAATTGTTAAGTCATGAAAGGGATATTAAGTAGTTTTAGTTTAAATTCTATTATAATGGAATCAAATTGACTGCTTTATTATACAACAAATTGTAATCTAGTAGTAACAGTAATTTTGCATAGCTAGAATGCTGTGAAAATTACTACCTAGCTCTGACTTCACTTGCAGCATCAATTGGAACAAAGCAGCACCCTTAACTGGATGCGGTGACTAGATTGTTCTTCATTCTGATGGTGATGACTAGAATGTGGTTGCCCAAGCACCTAAAGCAGTCAGAGTATCTCGTGGGACATCCAGAGACAGTAGATAAAACAATTAAGAGGACCGAATGTGCTCCCCATGATCTCAGCCTGCTCTTAAAAGCAAACGAGTGCTGATGTTGGAGAACCTATGAGAAGCCATCACAGTGCCGTGGGTGCATGAGCAGCTGTTATGTGAGACACGCAGTATTTTTGTCTGTTTATTTGCACTCAGAACGATATTTAGGATTTTTTTTATACTCTACTTGATCCCATGAGACTAGTACTCTGCGTGAATTCGCTAGGCAAACAAATTTGAGTTTGAGAGTTTAAGACAATCTAGTTCCACAATTGTCACACATAATGTAGGAAAAGTTAAACATTTTAACATTTAAAGCTACAGTAAGCTCCACTAGGTCTCTTTAATCACTGATGTCTTAAACAGTTGTCTGTACTATATACAGTTTTGTTTTTCTTTTTTCAAGTGCATAATCCTTGTCTTATTGTCTGTCCTTAAATTTTTAGGACAGAAGTCAAGAAAATGCTTATTTTTTAAACAACCTTATCTTTAAAATACACAGTATGAATTGAACATGCCTACTGAAAAAGATGTATTTGGATAAAAATATCATCATGTAACATAATACCACATAAAATGAATGCATATAATGGAATTTTTAATATAATGAAATATATAACAGACTGAATTCAATAAAAATCCCAAACAAATAGAATACTACACAATTAAAAGGCTTCAATGTAAAGTCACATTATATACACTTATATAATTAGAAAACCCAATAATTTGGAATTTTATAAGAAAAGGTGTAGCTTCAGAGACATGAACTCCAATATCTAATGTTAACTGCTGAATCTGTCACTCCGCAAAAAGAACATCAAGAAACAGAATCTCAACTGGGCAGGGATAACTGAAGCCTCAAAAGGGCTGAGACAGAGCGAGTGTCCACAGGGCAGAACACTACAGGCTATAGTTCTTTGGCATCCTTCAGGAGCCAGTGAAAATTCCAATCATCAGGAAATGTTTCTTACAAGAATCAAAATAATAGGAAAAGGGAATAAAAAGGGATCTCTTGAGGCTGGAGAGATTTCTAAGCACTTAAGAAGGCTCGTCGCTGTCTAGGGAACCTTAGTTAGGTTTCCAGCACACACCTTAAGGGGGCTCACCAGCTCTGGAGAAGCAGAGCCCTCTTCTGGCCTCTGCTCTCTCTCTCTCTCTCTCTCTCTCTCTCTCTCTCTCTCTCTCTCTCTCTCTCTCCCTCCCTCCCTCCCTCCCTCTCTCTCTCTCATGAGTAACATACATTCTCTCACACAAACACATTAATGAAAAAAGTCAACCTTCTTAGAAATGATTTCTTGGATGAAAATAGACATTGCAGCCTTCTGCTAGCACTAATCCAACAAGTCTAAACTAAGAATAAGGTGGCCATGAAAAATGGATCTCTAGCAAGAAGGGGGAGACCAGAGTGGGAAGGGAAGATAAAGGGGATGTGAGAGTAATCAAAATATATGTGTTCGGCATTTTCAAAGAACAAATTTAAATGATAAAAATGAATAAGTAAAATACTGATTATTATTCAAAATAAGAATAAAAGGAAGTCATGGTAGAGTTGGAGAAGCATAGGAATGGGATGGACTGATCACCTTTATGTTTCTTCATTTCTTCCTTGCTTCCACTCAGTTCCTGATTCTCCACGTTCTTCATTAGTTTTATGCTTTCTCTACTGCCTCTCCTGTGTTTCCTTGATTCTCTTTATTGATCTTTCCAGCTTTAGTCACCAGAACCTACTGACTTCATTCCGTTTAATTTATTATTAATTATGGTTCAGTACAGTGTCTTATAGCAAAGTGATGATAAATTATTACTAATGGACACATTCTGTCACTTTCTGCAGATTTCAGAGGAGACGCATGATTACATGAGACAGGACCTGTAGCCAACAGAATATAGAATTGTGTGTCTTTAGTCCGTTATGGAAAGAAGCTTTATTCCTCTAGGCATAAATGATGGAGCCTTGGAAGAGAAGCAGAAGATATCAGTATTCAATCACTACTTCATTCAAAAAAATTCTAGATCCTTTTCACATGATAATACCTTGAAATGTATTACCTGCAAAGGTGACATTTGTTAAAGTTACAATCTATTAGCCAAAGTAAAAAGCTTAGTAATTCCACAATGGTTTGATTTTTTATTTTTATTGTATATCTATTTATCATGTGTGTGTGTGTGTGTATATATATACAATGTGTACCTCAAGCAATCTCAGTGTTATTGTTTAAGACCTGGCCATCTTTTTTTTTTTAGACCTGGCTTATTGGTGAAGCTTTGCAGACTGACCACTGATATGAAGGGATCTCACCCTCTCCCTTTTTAGCTCTGGAATTACAAGCAAGCATCACCAAGACTGGCATTTTACATGAATGCTGAGAAGCCAAACTCATTTTTGCACAGTAAGAACTTTGCAGACTGAGTTATCTCTGTTTCCCTCCACCATGGTTCATTATAATGTAAGTACAATAATTATCAGTACGGCAGGAGAAATAATGTGACTACTAGATGAAAGTATGAAAATAGAATGCACCTGACCATGGTCTAGAAAACGGAATTAATAACTTAGAAAACCATGACTTGAATTTCAGGTAGAGAAATATGCATTCTATTCTATAACTTTCAACCAAAGTCCTAAGACACATATAGAAGCATGTGTCCATTGTAAGGAACTAAATCAATGACTTCTCACTAATCATGTGACTAATGCTTAGCATAAGAAACAAAGCATTGTCAGCATCCCGGCTGCAGCTCTTGCCTTCCACTTATAATCGACTAAACCCCAAGGGTAACTAGAAACCCACCATCAAACATCACAGTTTACTGCTGCCTGGTTTTGTGCTTCATACAATATTTAAGATAATTTGCCATTTATTATTTATTTTTCTATTGATGATGTTGAATATTTTAAACTAATTTTCATTTGCACATATTATTTTTGGAAGTAACATGAATGGAATGGAAAATCTCCATGAATGAATAATTCACATAAAATTTTGCCAGTGATGTCTTTAACCTTGATATATGTAAAATAAATATATCAAGAATTCTGTTTTACAGCTAAAAATACAGTAGTATATCTCCCAAAGAATTAAACTGAAGGGAAATTTTTACACATCATTCATAAATTAACAAATAATGTTCATCTGAAAGCACATACAAATTTAAATTTTAATTCAAGTTGTAGTCTTGAGGTTTAATATGTAATTTTATGTCAAAAGAAACAATTTTCAAAAACATTTTAAATAAGTGTGCAACTTTGTATTGTTTTCAAAAAACTTATTACACACAAAAAGCAGAGAAAAATCCCTCTGTTTGATAACAAATTATGAATAAAAGTCCTAGAGGATTAAGATGGTAAAATTGTTTTATGCAACTTCTAAAAGAGCTAGTGCCATCTCAGGCTGAAGAACTAGAAGCCAAAGGTAGAGAAGAATCCTCTTCTTGAACTCAGAAAACACTGTCCTCCGTTTGACTTGTCGGGTGCGGTTCTTGTAGAACCTGACAAGAAGCATTTGTGAACGAGGGTCTAGGAAGGAAAACAAACTTTCCTCAGAAAGTTTGGTTAGTGTCCCACAATGCACGGTTGCAGAAAAAGAACGTTTGGGGCTAATATAATAGGTTGTAGGGGAAACACGATGGTTGTCATCAAGCATTTTAAGAACTGTCATGTGAAGGGCAAGACGGATTTAATCTAAACTGTTTTTGAGGGTAGAACTTGCAAAGTGTAACTAATCTGGAGGAGATAGTGCTAAATATATATATAAAGAGAATTCTGTCTGGTAATTGTGGTTGTCCAGGAGGAGAATTGGCTGACTCAGAAACCAATTTCCTACTAGAAGAGAACTGAACATTTAGGAAAATAATTTTCTTCAACTTTAAGAAAGTTCTACCTCACAATTATAATCTGCAGCAGGATTTGCTGACTCAAAAGAGATAATGAGTTACCTAGTTATCATAGTTCTATAGAAAAAAGAGCTAATTTTTAGAGCGTCTCCCTATGCTGAAGAATAAAATTTAGATGGTTCAACCCTAGGATTATTTATAACTTAAAAAATAATTAATATTGTTAGAACGTTAGTATGACAAATCATAATTGAATATATTTGAGGGTTCTTTAAAGCTTAATGACTATGTAACTATGAATTATCACCTAAGTTTCTATATTTCCTTTTGGAATATTAGCATCATGCCAACGAATTTTGCAAAAACTTTTAAATCTTAGAGAAAATGTATATTCTTAACTATCAAAATTTTAACATCATCTGCACTCTCATCTCATGAGTTATTTAAACTGCTTTAAGGATCAATCGATTATGCATCAGTAGTGTTTTTTTTATGAATACTCTTTATCTGTGAAATAATTGTGAGTCACTAGCCAATAGCTCCGTAGAGTTTAGTAATTATGGATATAACATGGCTATTGCAGAATAAGCATGTTTTCTTCATTTTGAGACCCAAATTGGCAAAGCAGGACTACTGACCATTGTGAAAGTGGGTGAAAAAGTACATCTATGACTGCTGTTAGAGAGAGGCATGCACACACCCTTACTCACATGTCATTAAATCAGGCATAACCATGAAGAAGGATAGCAGTGTATTGTAGGACCTCTTGATGGCATGTTCCTGCTTTGCTGTTTTGCCTAATGCCACTCATGATCCTCAGGAACATGATGACGGTTAACAGATCTGACAAGGAGTTGGTCTTCCTGTGATGACTTCTCGACAGCTCCGCAGGTGGCTCTGAAACACAGCCTTTCTTCAGAACAAATAATAAAATGCCACTCGCATAGAATCTTTAAGCTGATACTGCTAGAAAAAAAAGTGTCTGTGCTAAAGAATCTGTAAGACTTATTAAGAATTTCATAGTTGTGCAGAGTTAGAATGATGTAGATCCAGAGCTAACTTTGGGCCCCTTAACAGTGCTTCATTTCCAATCCCAGTTTTCTGACCTATCACACTTTTGTTTATTGAGCTAAAAAGAGCCTTTACAATGTATTCTTGGCAAGCCACTACTTGATACAAATCAAAGCGAACAAAGATCTAAGAATGTCATGAGACTGTGTCTGAGCACAAAACAGTTTTCCCAGTTTGCTGTGCTCTCCCTTCCGGCACTCCCCATCATGTCCTTGGTAAATGCACTGATGTATGACTTTCTTTTGTTCCATAACTAATAAAATTTCATGGAATCACTGCCCCAGTGGGACATTCGACTTATGGCAACCTGAGTTTTGTGTTTCTAAGCCATAACTACTTATACTTGGCTCAGAATAAATTAGCTCTTACTTTCCCTGAAGTCACAGCTATGTTTTGTTTCAACAAAACAATACAGATACACAAGAAAGAAAAGTAGGCAAGAATATTTTAATAAAATTAGAAAATTGGGGTATTCCCATAAAGTATCAAAGATGCTATGTATATAACTTTAAAATAAAAAGGTACTATAACTCATATTTATGATAAAAATATTGTTTATTAACATGAAATGGTAAAAATACAAGAATAACAAACTCAATTTTTACTAGTAATAAAAATAGATTAGAAATTAGAACAGGATAGCTAAGAATTAACTATAGCCAGTTATCATGAAAGAGACATTAAAAGGTTAAAAGTGTACACAAAACACATTTTGAAAGTTTACTCAAAGTAGATAAAGTTAAATGCATGTAATCAATAATCTATACAAAGGCAAGAGAAATGGAAACTGTTAAAGGGTAATTAATCTTGCCCATGAGCTAGGAGGCACATCCACTAAGGAAAGCATCCTGAATAAAGTGGATCACAATAGATAAATGAGAAAAACAAAGAGCAATCAACCTTAAGAAAGAGGCATTTGAGAAAGCTGCAGAGATTATAGCATAGAGTTAAGGAAGTGATAAATAAATCAATACACATCACCTAAAGCAA
The DNA here is from genome assembly GCF_014885135.2 of Alexandromys fortis. Classification (NCBI taxonomy): domain Eukaryota; kingdom Metazoa; phylum Chordata; class Mammalia; order Rodentia; family Cricetidae; genus Alexandromys; species Alexandromys fortis. The sequence goes on along the minus strand of NW_026067938.1, from coordinate 1,489,329 downwards.
GGAAAGGAAGACTGTGTAAGAGTTTAAAGTACATGCGTGCGAAGGTGCTTGTTAGGTATCACAGGAACAGATATGAAAATTTATTGAACTGAAGACTGCGCATCTCATACATAACCGCATAGCTAAATGCAGCAGCATATTCCCCGAGCTGAATATGAGTATTCAGCTAGCAAAGTGGAGTTTGGAAGAGGATCATTTAAATTCTATTGTATGTCTAGATCCTCAAGTCCTGGGAATAGGGCATCCTTCCACAAAGAGAAGAATTGCAAATGTTACACACAAACCAAAAAACATCAGATAATCAGAAGAGGTGATAAAATCCAACAATCCATAAACAAAGTAAATAAGCTAGAAGATTCCTAGATCTGTAATAAATCTGTAAAACCATGGAGTTAATATTTCAATTGAAGTCAGCAGAACGACTGGATGTACAATAATGCCTTTTGATGAAGAAAGAGAATTGGAAAATGTATCAGAAATATTGTTACGGAAATGAGGAATTAGAACCCACATTTATCATATTCGAGGCAGTCAAGTAATTTAGGATTAAGAAATAGCGAGGCTGGCCTTGGCATAGCTCCCTGGATGGAGTCTAATAAGCCCGAGCACATCAAATGCTCGGCAAGCGCAGGAACGCAGATGAACGCTGCAAGCAAGTGTGAGAATTACGTCTATCTTTGGGAAATTATAGACAGTGTGGGTCATCTCATTAGGGGATTGGTCACATTCCATTGCGTGACATCTGACACTAACTGTTTTTAAGCACATGCCTGCTTCTTCTATTATTAATTTCTACCTAAGGGCAAATGCCAAGAGAACTTGCTTTAGTTTCTACCTCCTGCTGCCATTTCAACTGTCAGGAACAGCGGGAGTCAAAAATGAAAGGCACCATCTTAAAGAAAGGCTGTGCCACGGTGTCATTTTGAAAACTGACAGCTTCGTGCAGTCCCAAATCTTAAGGAAAAGGGATTGTCATGTGTGCCTCCCGTTGCCATTTTGACAAAGGAAGACATTCTCTCTCCTCCAAAGGCAACAGTAATTTAAAATGGCGAGTAGGAACATATTTGCAAGGGGCATGCAGGGACTACCTCATCCCAATAGCTGCAAGTATTGTGAAAAAGGAGTAGTTTAAAGTTTGCTCATAAAAAAAAATAATAAAAAAAAAAAAACAGGAGTCTGACCCTGGCTATAAAAGTCTAGTTTACAAGGGAGAAGAGCACAAAATTAGCCGAGATGCTAAAGCAGACCAAAATTTATTTTTTGTTTGCTCAGGGAAATTACATCTGGTTTGTGTTTTGAAAGGATTTTATAGAAAACAATGGCTCTGAAGAGTGAAGGTGCTGGAACAGTAGAACGGACAGCTGCCTCGAGCCTAGCTGTGAAGGTCCAGGACATAAAGAAAGTGGACATTTATTTTCAGCCGCAAAGACGTGATGTTAGAAAAGATCAAACAGATCCCAAAATGGTTTGCTTTCTCAAGGTGAAGTTCTTTTAAAGACGTAGAGTAGAGAGAGCAGTTGTGACAATGAAGGAAGTTTCGGGAGGCACAAATCCCTGGAGTAGTCCCTAAGGGACAAGCTATCTCGGCTAGATATGTGTCCTTTTATCCATTCAGAAAACATGCTCCAAAATGTAAGTACTCCCAAGAAAGATGAAGAACCATCCATGCCAGTCAGCTGAGTTCAAGCTCATCGCCTTCACTTGAGAATGACCAGGAGCTATCAATATAAAGGAAACACCCATAAGATGCTTAATGCTTATTTGGCATCGGGCTCAAATGGAGTAGGGCAGAATAAAAGGAGATACATCAGTTTCTAGAAACGTCTGCCCTGTTCTGTGCCATCGATCCAGAAAGAATACTCAGATGCACTCACAATATGCAGACAAAGCCCCAAATTTTAATGTTCAGTAATGGAAGATGAGATATATCAAGTCTCACTGCCTTCTTCGTGGATAAATTTGAAAAATGGAAGTATACAGAATCAGATATTTATACATGCACAGGTTTCAGATATTTTCCCTGTTGAAGGGAAAAATACTGAAAGAAGTGTTTCAAAAGAGACCATTTACTAATAATAAAACTTTGGAAATCATTTAAAATTGCCCATCTCTATAAGAGACTAATAAGTTCAATTTCAGATCAAGAGCAAAATAATCTACATAAACTGTTTTATATTTTATTTTTTGTGTATGTATATGCACAGGTGCCTGGTTTTTCACATGCATGCCACAAGAATGCATGCCACAAGGGGATCAGACCACTGAAAACTGGAATTTTACAAATGGTTGTGAGCCAGCAGATTGGTACTGGGAACTGAACCTTCAACCACTGCAAGAATGGGAGGTGCTCTTAATTGCTCAACTGTCTCTCCGACACCTACATAAAGTATTTGACATATAAGCAGATCATAGATGTTACTGCAATAAGCCTCCTTTAAAATATCTTATAGTGGGCCAGAAACACTGCTCAGTGGGAAAGGCCTTAGTTCAATCTCCAGATCTCACAGGTATCAGGAGAGAATAGATTCGCCAAGTTATTCTTTGACCTGCACCATAGCACACAGAAGCATCAACTCTTCTCTCTCTCTCTCTCTCTCTCTCTCTCTCTCTCTCTCTCTCTCTCTCTCTCTCTCTCTCTCTCTCTCTCTCTTTTACACACACACACAACACATACACACACCTTAAATTAGTGAACACTGAAAAAATATAATAATAAACACAAAAAATTAGACTTCAGGAGATTGGGTCTTTTCATATGATGTATTATTACACAAATTGGTCAGAATGCGAGCGATGGATGAACTTTTATGCTCCAATCTACTTTTGGACTCAAGCATACACAGGCGAGTGGAGTGGGTGCTTGTTACTTTTTTTCTGATACTGGAGAAAATCAGGCTAGTGAACCTGAAACCCAAGTTCAACTCTCTCACACCTAAGCAGCAAATGAGAGATTCCAACTGTGCTGTCCCTCTCTGTTCCCATTTCTTCCTTATGATTTGTCCACTGTGTAAGCTGCCCCTTTTGAGCTACCAACAGCATCTAGTCTGGCTTTTGAGAAATCACATAGTCTCTACCTTCTATGGCTTTTGACCTCTGAATTTATGATATACTCTGCTTGTGTGCTTTCTTTTTAACCCAATCGCTAGCCTAATTTTCAACTTTAAGTGTGGCTGTCCAAGTTTCTAGATCTTCCATAGTCCGTGGATCAGTCTGACAGCTCCATTATTTTTTCATGATAGGTTGTTGATGTACCATGTGGAATCGGCCATACTTTTGGTATGCTTTTTAAGATTTCAGTGATTCTACAGGGTGTGGAGCATTATCCTTAAGTAGTTTGTTCCTGTCACATGGATATTACATTAATCGTAAGTCACAGTCTGACCTCACCCTGTCTGAATAGTCATGGTGCTTACATTCCTTAGGGGCTAATGACCTTGTTCATATCTACACCAACTTTTATATTAATCCTATCATGTCTTCCGTCATGTAATATGACTCTCAGTTACCTAGCATAAAACAGAAGTAGCTGTTTGAAAAGGATACAACAACCAGAGACAACCTGGTTATTGCAATCAGTGCTAGAAACACATGCTTACAGAAACCACCAAATAGAGTACTTTATAGAAGTTACCAAAGTTGAACTTATGTTTCATCATTTTCTCAAAGTTTGAACTTATGATTAACATTTGAGTGTTTTTCAAAACGTTCTTTAAAACAGATTTAAAAAGAAACATGTAGTAGTTGATTATATATGAAGCATTATAAAAATGCAAGCAAGGGAAATGGAAGAAATGGAAATGGAAACCTGTATAAAGGATAAATTTTTCAGTAAAAACATTGTGTGGATGTTCCAAAATGTGTTGTCTTAGCATGAAAACAGAAAAATAAGATGTGGCTCTGTTTTCTTATTTTCAGCAGTCGAAGAAAGGCTTTATTAGGAGGAGATACACAGCCAGCAAGAGCCTAGAAAGAAAGACCCTCAGAAAAGAAGAGGGAATATCTAGAAGCTGAAACCCTTCTTTTTCTTGAGGTTGGAGTTTTGTAAAGTTTTGATGGGGCTTTGTTTAGGGTTGTTTAGTTTAAAGAAGACAGGATGGCTGATTGACTCACAACACTTCTCTACCTGAAGAGGAACGTGGCAACTAAGAGAATAAAAGGAAGATAAGATAAGATATTGACGGGACACATAAGAACAAGGTAGGATATATATATATATTATTAAATTAAAATAAAAATGTAATAATGAAGTCCATTTCACATGTATGATAGTCAAAGGTAAAGAGTGGATTTCCTTAGTAGCTTAGATGAAAGTCAAAACAACCCACTGTAAATCATGATTCTGTTAATGACAACTACCCTCATGGTAAAAATAAACTTCTCATTCCTTGAATTAAAAAAAAAGGAAAAAATGTAACGTTTCTATTGAATTTTATATCATTTGTGTGCTTTAAAAACCATATTGTATAATAAGTTTCAATAAATTATTTTTGTAGACACCTAGTCATATATGTTCTCTCTCTCAAGCAAAAGAAACAAACTAAAGATTATGCAGACTTCATCAGCCACAGCAGTCATAGAGACCTTGTCAAGTTTTTTAAAGTTTTCAAAGCCTCAATATCCTCTTTGGTGAAATAGAGCTACATATAGTATCTATTTCACTGGGTTATTCAGAAGACTGAGGTGACTAAGTTCTATATGTGGAAGCTATCACATTACTACTTCATAGGCATTTAGCGTAAATCAATTTGATATTTAGTTGTCTATTCATTTATATGTAAAGCAAACTATAGATATATATCAGGGAAAAACTTAGGTAAGACATTTCTCAGTTATTATGATGATTCCAGGATCCCATACAAATTAGGCACACAAAAACTATTTGTGAACTAATAAAATCATGTTCCTTGCCAAACATTTCAGCATTCTAATGTTTGCAAATCATCAAATCAATTGTTTTACTAACCAGGATCAACAAAACATTACTCTGAAACAGAAAACTACCCAGGAAGATTCTCATGTACTGAATCTCTCCTGCAGCTAATTTTTTTATTCTAGATCAAATAATCTGTTTCCAGTGGATCAAAGTGCTTTTATAATTAATGTATGGTAACGTTAATGGTGAGCTTGCTCTGTCATTTTTGACAAGATCTGTCTCATCCCAGAGTCTACACTATACCCATAATTTTGAAATAGTTAAGAGAATTCGGGTCCTTCATAAATACTATCTATCTTTAGCCAGGAACTATATACCCATTGTTCTCCCAACAATTAGGTTGCATGAATGTGAAAAATCATCAAAATAAAAACAATGAGCAGTTTATAAACCATACAGTGACGCTTTAGGAAACAGGGATTGTTCACTCCCCCACGTTCTACAATCTGCCTGTCAATCTCTCCTCTACTTTTCATGCTTTTGCTGAAATACACCAAGTAGAGATGTACTTGTACTTACATACACTTGGAGAGACAAAACAACCTGTTGTGTCCAGATATCTCAGAGGTACATGCTGATAGAAGAATGGGGAAAGGGATAAATTATTTATGAGCAAGCAATTCGGAGAAACTTGAACTCTCCAGAGGAAGCAATGCTCCCCTGAGTAATCGAAGTAGCATGTATCACATTTCCTGACAGTAGTGGGATTACTTAGGCTTGTTTACATCTGTGGAAACTCCATAAAGCAGAATCATAGACTTCACCAGTTGCTATGGGACAGACAGCATGTCATAAAACAGGAGGTAGAAGTTTCTATTAGGTGATTTTAGTAGACTTTGGTTTTAGTAAATTTATTAGATATATCACTTGTGATATTTTAACTCTTATGAGTCTCAATCTTCTCCAGAAATGATAGTCATAATGACAATATTATGATATTATGAATATGAAATGGGCTCATGCATCATAAGATATTGGACCCAGTAGAACCTAAGTAAATCCCTCTTCCTATCATTTAAATGAAGTAGTAGAAGTCCATTGACAAGTTCATAATGGAATGAACTAATATAACATCATAAAACTTTGAAAATATAGACAACATATTTATATCCATTATACTACTACCAAGAGAAAAACTACACCAAGTCAGATGATAAAAATCAAAGGCATCGCAGAGTACTTACACTTTAACAGTTTCGTAAAAGTTGATGCTATCTATGAAGGAGCCCCTTCATAGATTAAAAAAAGAAGAAGAAAAAAAAAACCTCCTCTCCCTCAAGTTAAAATTGCCAAGTCTAATTTAACTCTTAATGACCTCTGCAGGTCACATTATAGCTGAACTTTGGGTGACAATTAATCTTTTTCCTATTCCTCAGACATGTATTTTGATGATTAACCCTGATTGCCAGCTTAACAGGACCTAGAATCAACTAAGGGAGTCTTTTCTGAGTGGCTGGGTAGGTATTTATAGAAAGAATAGAAAATTAACTGATGTGAGAAGCTCCTGCCCCAGAGTGGGTGCACCTGCCAAGCCCAGACCACAGCTGCCCAAGGAAGCATCCCTGCTTCTGAAGTCATTCTTCACCTACATCAGAACCCAGATTCTTCAGCTTTTAAACATGGGCTGAACACCAGTGACCCTCCAGAAATCTTTCAGATCTGCCAATACAGATTGGGTTTGCTAAGGCATTCAACTTCATAGTCAGAGGCAACTGAGATCTAAGCCCACCCTCTCCAGCTCACAGGCGCCATTAGTAGACTACCCCCCAGGCTACAGTGAAAGCCAATCTAATAAAGCCTCTTTTGTAATGTATATTATTCTCCAGTAAATATGACTAACACAGGTTGTGTCTCCCCTTCAAAATGGAAATTATAAAAGCTATTATGGTATTACAGCCCTTTATATTTGCATACAAGGCTATGCAAATGGAGTCATTTTAAAATCATTAGCAAACAGCAGCTTAAAGGAGGAGAATACTAAGTTAGGAATAAGTTAGATTCTTATTCTTAAATCCAAGAAATTGCATGGTTTACATCTAGGACCATTGTGACAATTAGGATTGTATGGCATTACTTTTCAAATATTTTAGCTACAGTACTCTAAGCATAAAGAAGCTTGATCTGCATATCCCAGGATTGAAAACATGGGAGCTCGGGGTAAGGATGCTAGAGGTGTTGCTACTTGGAAAGCAGCACCTTTCTTGTTATCTTTGTTGTCTTTGTTGTTGCATTTGATGCACATTTTCATCCTGTTGATAAATGAGTACTTCTAGTTTTTTTTCTAAAAAAAAAAGTTTTTCCTAAAAATTTTCTAAGAATGTTAATTTTTTTTTAAAGAGCAAACACTATGTTTACTCACTTATGCAGAATAACCCAGTCCACTAGTACTTGGTTTTTGTATGCAGTTTAAAAAACTAAGTGTTTTTAAAGGCTTCGCAGAGCAGGGTCGCTGTGAGCACCTTGTCATAGTCCTTCCCACCAAAGCAACTGTGTTGTCTCTGTCTGAGTTTTTCTGGAGCACTTAGTCAACTACGTGCCATCTGCCTCTCCATTCCCAGGAAAGATGTAATCCACAACAGTTCCTTGCAACCAACAAAGCTGATTGCACTGCCAAATGGCATTGCTTTCTTTTGTAACCTAACTGATACACAGAAAGTTTGTTAAGCATTAAAGTTTGTTTTAGGCACTGTAAGATTATTTTAAATGCATAACAACTGTTTTAAAGTTGCTTATTCAGTGATGAATTTCAAAAGTAGAGGTAGATCCCAATTGTATGTGGCCATATGATACCAAACTTATGTAATCCAAAAGGGAAAGAAAAAACCGTAATTGACTGTTCTAAAGTAAAAATATAAACGTTTTTCATCCTGCATGTCTCTAGATGATGAAGTCCAGAAATAGACTCCAGATAAAGTAAATAATCTTAACTACCTTTTCATCTTGAAGATTTTATCTATGAAATCACCCATTGAATATTGCAAGGCTATGTTTTAGAGTCTTAGTGACAGCATTAAAACTGGATCTGTATATCCAGTCCATACTGCTACCATATCTCAGACAGCTTTATTTAATCATGACACAAAGCATCCATTCTTGCCCAAAATGAGAGACTGAAACAGGGTTTGTACAATGCATGGATTATAAATGTTTCCATGAATGTCCTTTGAGAATTAATGAATAACTTTCTTTATCAAAACATTATTAATCCTGTAATTTAAGCCAAGTTATTACCTGTTTACTTTCTGTCCTGTCCTTGGTATTTGTATTCTATTTGTCTGTGCGTCTCTGTCTCTCTCTATGTGGATCTCTGTCTCTATCTCTGTCTTTATCTCTCTATGTCTCTCTGCCTCTACTTGTATGTCTCTGTTTTCCATATGTCTCCCGCCCCATACACACACACACACACACACACAAACTGAAAACAACTCAAACTTGTTTCTCTGAGTTTTCGTAATTTATTAGTATTGGTTTTGTTTGACTCTTTCAGGGGGAATAAAACCCTATATATTTACTAAATAGAAACTTGTAAAATACTGAAAAGAAATTATCTTATGCACTAAGAATTTTCTGATTTTCTTTTTTAAAAAAATTAGGAAGTGGTTTAACTAAATACAACATAAAAATCAGGTTCCTGGGCTAGGCATGAAGGTCTATCATCAACATTTTTTGTGCTGACAAGAAAGAATGTGAGCTCAATCCAGTTTGAGCCACATAGCGAAATCCAGGCTAGCTGAGTTCTATAAGGAAACACACCACACAGTAAACAACAACAAACCTCAGTCATCTATAACGAACATCTAGAATGTCCCCACAGGCTTCAAGTTGGTTTTGTTAGCAATCTACAGTAAATTCAGTATCTCCGCTTTCATTGGCCTTTCCTGGTGCAATCTAAATTTATTCTGTGAAGGTTTTGTCCTCTGACCTTTAAGCCGCATGGGAGCTTCTCCAAAACCATAGAAGTGCCAGCTGCCGGGACTTAGGGCAGCAGGCTTGTTAGAAAGGGGGGCATGGGAATGGTCCTGGAGTTATATTTTAGGGGATGATGTACTCTTTTGATATTATTTACATGATACAGCTGTCAAATCAAAATGTCTAAAGACGCTGTGACGTACTTTTACATTAGATTACAAGAATGTAACTTATCTCTACCAATTACGAGTGACTTGAGAACTGACAGGAATATTAGTGAAAAGTCCGTCCAAAGACTTGCTTCTCTTTAGCAGACAGAATATATGAAAATTACTTAGGAGAAATATCCAAAGCAGCAACCATAACTCACGAGACTGGTTATTTTGCTGAAGGGGACGGAAGCTGAGAGACACAATGAAGACTTATGGGCAAAGAGAAGGTGGCTGGTTCCATGGCCAGCTCTGCAACTATGGAAGAAGAGGCAACATTTAGATTTCCACAACAAAGAAAAGAAGTACAAGCCTATCACGGCATCTTTCCTCTATCTCACAATTATGTTAGCTTCCTCAAATGTGGGCATTCCTCAGGAGCAGAAGAGGCCAGGATAAAGCAAGAAACTTTTGTGTTTTAAACACAAGAGGCGGTATCTCATCTTCATCTTCGGAGTCCTAGGTGTGTCTGAGAATAAAATTAACATAAGACACAAAAACAGAAGAAAAACAATGAAAAAATCATTTAGTTCACATTATTATATGCCACAGGAGCCTTCATAAAATAATACTAGAAGTAATAACAATAATAATAAAAGATATTACACACCAGAGAGAATTACTGACACAGTGAGCTGGACAGGGAAAGAAGCAAAAGTTTAAGAAGAAGCAGACAAATTATATGGAGAGGCTTTAAGGTAGGAGTTATTTTAACAAGGTTTGCTTAGAATTCTTTAATCTTGACACTAAGTCCTTGAGGATTGGAATGCCATTCCTCTTTCTTGTTGTAGGGCAGAGGCCCTTCACCTAGGACACTCATCCCACTCCTGTAAGAAACAGAAAAGGTATCAGAATGACCTTCTTGCACCTGCTGTTCTTCCAGGTGCCTTTAATTCAAATTGGTCACTATGCCAGAGTAGTTTATTTTTAACTCCTTCAGGACCTCTGCCAATTGCATTGATGGTTCTTATTCTTTATGAAATCATTTTTTTTACCATAGCTACAGTATTCGTTTAACCACAGTAGGAGAGATTTACCTAGAATGAATTTATCTATGATATGGGGACTATCATAAAATAGCATAACAATTTGTCTTCAGTTTAATCCTAGTCAAAACCATTTACACAGAAATGGATGTGATGACAAGTCTTAAGGTTCAGAAAGTTTTAAAATAGTAAATGTAACACATGCTTAATATCATCTAGTACAATATATCATTGTATGAAAAAAAGAAATATGAGATTCAGAAAAAAATAAATAGACAAAATGTAATTAACCCAGCTGAAGTTTAGCCACATTAATACGGTCTGCACCAAGTGAAGCAATGGCTGTGTCTCTTTTGTGCCAACATCAAGGAACTTTTTTAAAAAAGAAATTCTGATGGAGGCAATTGAACATGGAAAATGTCTACTCACTGCATAGCTAAGAAAATTATTTCACTTCTTATTGGCTTGTAACATGTAGGAAAATTCTTGCATAGTGCTCTTTGCCTTTGGGGAGAAGCAGCTAGTATGGATTTTAAGCATCCAGGAAAGCAGTGCTTAAAGGACACTGATATACTACTGTTCTCCTTTTATAACCTTGCTTTCAAGATGAACCATCTCTGGTGAGCAAAGAGGAGTGGAGAGAGGGTTTCTCTTACTTAGGGTAGTTCCTGAAGCACTAGCCAGTGGATGGCCATCGGTTGGCAACATCCAGAAATAAGAAAATAGAGTCCCTATAATTACAACAAGTATGTTATGTTTAAATGTATTATAATCATTGATAATAAATATTTTTGTTTGTGCAAGTTAAATTCTCATCATGATAAAAAGGTATTAAATAAAAGAATCACAATTTTATATTTACTTTTAAAATTGCAATGAACTCTCTTAAAAAAAAGATACTGTCCTTGAATAAACACATAATATATTCATATCAGAATCCATAAACTACAAACACTAAGAATAAAGTTCTGTTTCTCTGGATGACAACAGAAAGGAAGTGTCTTTTGCTTAAATTGGGACTAATGTCATGTACCTTGGGGTAGGAGGCTTCTTTTTTCTACACCAAAACAGGAAGAAAGTAAGCTGCTACACGGTTAGCTTGCTGTCTCTCCTGTCTGAAAGCTCAGAGAAACAAAGGTAACATTGTCATTGTTTTATGATTGTAACTCTGCTGGGAAGCTTCTCTGGTAAGTTTCAACTGCAGGGGATGCATTTGATGAAAATCTTAAAAGCAATTGAGTGGTATAAACTGTTGACTTTTATCCTTAGCTGGCATGAGGAGCTTATTCTTTGAAGGATCTTTACCTGGGAAGCTTTCAAATTCCATTGTCATGTGAAGCCTCCTATATCTAGAGATAAAACAAAATTAACTTTTCAAGGACATAGCGGTCCAGAAAGAGGAAAGTTATCTAGGAAACAAACAGAAGTTCAAAATCGAATGAGTAGCCCACAGCATTTAAGTTTTGTGAACATTCTATTCTTCCATAAATATAATGGTAATGGCACATGGGGTCTTTTTAAAAATAAATCCTAAATCACACCCCGTGATTCATTTCATCTTTAGATTAGTCTATATTCATGTTCTTAACAGTTACTGTATAAATTCATACGCTTTCAAAACCAGTTTATAGGCATCAAAATTTGGTTACTTTTTAAATTTTTGAAACAGTTTTACTATGTGAATCTTAGTCTTTGCTTTCATTGTGATGCGTTTAAATTTCCTCCCCAAAGAAAATACTGTCACTGTGCAAAAACTTTTAGAGTTAGCATTATTATCTAGTCTCTTGTAGAAAGAAATCAACAGAGGTTCAGTGTCTTGACTTTATAGATCTTGGTGGTTAAAATCAACCTTAATTAAATAGAACTGGCTGCTTTGTATGCTTGCTAGTAGTGCTTTTTACATCACTGGCAGACATGAGAACCCGAGAAAATATGTGTCACCCTACTGCTGAAGGGGAATACAATGATTAGTCTCTGAGGAATAAAATGGGTATTAAGCATTTCAATATCAAACAGAGGAAACAGTCAGCCAACAGTTTTTGGACAATTTTGTGCATTTATTCAGCTAGTCTTTCTAAAATGCTTTTCAGACGTTCATGTCTTGTGAGCCATTTCCATCTTACTTGGCTCTCTTCCTTGAAGGTGAACAGTTCACCCGGTTTTGAATCAGCCTTGACCCTTTAAAAATCTCCGAATGAGATGATCTAATGGATTGTGGGGAAAACTTTAGCCATTCTTTCCTTGTCATCCCATCAGTGTTAGCATCAAGGGGAAAGTTAAATTCTTTGTCCTTCAGGCGAATGTAGTGCTCTTTCGTCGGCCTATGTGACTAAATAGTTCAGAAGCAACTTTAGCAAGACAAGTCACGTGTACTTCTGTTTTCTCAAGCATTTTTAAAGAAAGTGTATATTTCAGAGGCCTAGTGAATAATCAGGTTACAAATGTCATAAGAATTTAACGAGATTAAAATGGAAGGACTATAGTGATCCTGTTCACCATCCCTGCTTTCACCATAGGTCGTGGTATCTCTGTGTCGATGATCTTTGACCATGAAGGTATGCTCAGCAATGCCCACAGTATGGACGTATTAAATCTTGTCTTTTGCTTGTTTTTTGTATTTTACTTTTGAAATTATGGTTGCAACATTTCTCCCTCCCCAAAGATTCCCTCCATAACCTCGCTTTCACCCTTCTAACTCTTCTTCAAATTCATAGTTTCTTTTTCCTAATAATTGTTATTGCATGCATATATGTATAAGCATATTCATATAGATTCTTAAATGTAACCTGTTTGGTCCCTCTAATATTATTTGTATGTATGTCTTCAGAGCTGACTGGAAGCCTGTTCTTTGGCCTTCTCTGCTAGACATCTGGAAATATAAGTAATGATCTCTAGCATTACCAATGTCCTTGCTACCCGCAATGAAACATAAAAGATATATTTATCATATATTTATCTCTTCCTCCTTCACCTCCCAGATTAATTGATCACATGTTCTAATGTTTTTCATGAATAATTTTTAAATGTATTCCTTCTTCTCTACCTGTCTCTATTATTTATAACCTTTCCAGTTGTTTCCCTAAATAATGGCATTACATCTTAAATTAATCTCTTTTGTTCTCTACACTATGCTACTACAAAGATGAATTATCTAAATTAAAAATCCACAGAAAAGACTTCAGAGGCTTTTCCGAAAATACCCAAGTTCCCTACTTTCTCATACTCCGTTCTGTGAGATAATACCTTCCTTTAACCTATTTTCAACATGTCCGCCTTCCCCCCCCCCATCATCATCAGTTGACTGGAAATTCTTCACTGGCTATTCTATTATTTCCTCATGTTCAGCATCACCTGGCTTAATTGCACAGAGAGTTTTGGAAACTCGGGATTTTTATCACTTCCTCTAAGAAGTCTTCACTAAATTCTCATTTTTTGAGACTAATAAACTAACTTCTTAATTTTTTGTCTGTCTTGCATGTGTATGTATGAGTGATGTGCATATATGTGTGTGTACATGCTCACATACGTGTGTTGTGAATGTGTATTCAGGTGCTAGGATTATCAGCAAGCTACAACCTGCATTTGTTTAGAAGTGCAAGTCCTCATGTTTTCATTCATCCCCTCAACTTTAACCCACTAGGCCATCTCCCAGGCTCATCTTTTCAACTCCTCAGTGGCACTGGTCATTACCATAGGAACTTAAAGCCACTGCATTGATATTGTCCATGTTTGTGTTTATTTCACTGACTGATTTTCACCCAGTGAAAGATCTGCTTTAACACAGTAGATACTCACTTAAAACAAGCCAAATTGTTCAAACCATTCATTATTTCCAAAATGGGCAGAAAACAACTTATAATTAACATGTTTTAGAGGAAGACCACATTCAGAATGGATTAGAACATAAAGGCTTTCACGACAGCAGCAACCCTTGCGAGGAACACTAGGAGACGTGGAAACCTGATAAGCAGCATTCTATGAGAGCGCACGTCAGAAGACAAAAGATGTCAATGCGCAAAAGTCAGAGACCTGTCAGGAGACACTGGAGTCCAGCTTACCAAAACTGACATCCATGGCCAGTGTAAGAAAGTCAGGGACAAGAACAAAAGGAGGAAGAGACTTATCGGCAAACTAGAGAAACTTACCTACATTCGACAAGACAATAGCTACCATTTAGAAAACACTTATTTTATTCTATATAATATATTAACCATACTAATTGTTTCCATAATTAATCAGTAACATAGGTTCAATAAGAAACCGATTGTGCTGGTAAGAAATTTAAGGCAATTGAAGAATATGCATTTGTTCAATATGGCTGTCCTCTTTTCAAATTCTGAATTTTAAAAACTGTTAAACACTGTCTTTTTTTGGAATAAAGGAGAATTACTCCCACCTGAATAATCAAGATGGAAAAAATCGGTCTTAATAGCCTTTTGGATTCAGTCAGAAATAGCATTTCTTAATATCGCCAGATTTTTAACTAACACCTTTGTTACTGAGCTTTAGCGATAACTAATTTGCTACTTGCAGAGCCATAATTGTGTGAGCCCTTTTCTTATGATATCACACACACACACACACACACACACACACTTTATATGTCTATTGGTCCTGTTCTGCTTCTCTGGGAAACACTGACTAAGACAGGTGGAAAAGAAAAAATATCAGCTATGTCATTTTGTAAGTTATAGGCTAATAGAATTATAAAAATTACTAATATATTCCTGATTACTCTTATCATACATTATCTATTCTTCCTGTTTCTTCTGTCTCTACATAGAATCTTTAACTTTCCAGGAATGTTAAACATTATAATGTTACAGTGACAAGAAAGCTAAAGGAATGGATATTGCCAAGTAACAGATGAAGAGATGGAAGAAAATTTGGACTTCTTTCTGGAGAGAAGCTGTTCTGTTGTTTGTGCGAAGAAAGTTCATGAGGAGAGGTCAGAGCCTTTCTACTCTTATCACTTTTTTATAGAAGTTTAAGAATGGAAGCCGGAAGTACACAGCTACTGACTGAACAAAGACTGTGACAAATGCATGAACTACTTCATTCAGAACCTTTCAGTGTCACCTGCTGGTATTTCTTCCTGCATTACAGAGGCCGAAACATGTTTTTAATTCATTTCATGCAACCTATCTTTAATCTATAGTTCTATATGTCACTAAAGGTCTGCGAATCAAAAAGGCATTCAAGATTGCTGAAAGTTAAGTTTTGTGGGGCAAGAATGATGGTCCACTTAGCTGATGCAGATTACAGCAGACAGAGCAAGACTGCTTCTGCAGCAAGAACGTGGAGTGAGACATTCTGGACCCAACAGATGGATCCCCAAACAGGACTCTTTGTGATTTGGCTTTGTCTCCATTTAGAAGCCAGAAACCATTGACAGCTATTGCTGCAGGGTGGGTACAGTGTCAACAGTTTCCTCACACAACCACTTTTATGCCGTTGATCATCATAAAGTTTAAACTCTAAACCAGTTTCATTGGTATTATGATATCTGTGACTCTCTTAGATTTCTTGGAAATTATCAATTGGGTTGGAACTAAGAATTCATAATAAGCATTTTGCTTTACAGATTTACTATGATTTTTAGCAAATCTCCTTTTGGTATTTTACTCAATAATCACTATATCTAACAAATATTTAATATCAAAATTTCTCTAAAGCAAAGGTGAAAGTAGAATTCAAAAGAAAGATTAGAATCAAAATTTAAAATGGAAGGCATACCTCAAAGGTAGAGAATACTTGCCCAGTATATACCAGGCCCTGGGTTCAGTACCACTGGAAAATAGAACAAATGAACAAGCAGGGCAGTGGTGGCGCACGCCTTTAATCCCAGCACTGGAGGCAGAGGCAGGTGGATTTCTGTGAGTTCAAGGCCAGCCTGGTCTACAAAGAGCTAGTTCCAGGACAGGCGTCAAAGCTACAGAGAAACCCTGTCAAAAAAAATGAAGAAATGATGAAAGTTCCAATAGAGGATATGCTAGCACTAAGAAGAGGCTATAGAGATTGAAAATAAGGCCTGTTTTAGAATGTAAGAGATAATGAAAAGGTATATTAACAGTATATAAAACTCTGAGAGAGAAAGAATGATTATTAAACATTACATCAAGAATGCCAAGGTAGAGGTTGAAGAGATGGTTCAGCAGTTACGAATACCCAAAGGTTTGATTCTCAGACCCAACACAACAGCTAACTAGTATATCTCTGTTCCCAGGTGTTCCACAGGTCTCCACAGACACTGCGTGCACATGGTGCACTGATTGACATACATGTAGCCAAAGCATTCCATACACATAAAAGCACAGGTTTAAAATTTTTAAAGAACGTCGGGGTAGCAAAGCATCATATTGCACTCCAATCTCTCAGTACTAGTGAGGCAGAAACAAGAGGCAAACAAATTGGGCCTAAGCCTTTGAGGGCACATTAGAGACCATTTCTCAGCTGACAACAAAGCTAAAGCAAGGAATTCTACAAATTGTTTCGGGATATTGTGAGCAAATAGCAGCAACTCACAAGGAAGTCAGAAACAAACAAAAATCATCACTTTTTCACAAAATCATAAAATTACATCAGACCGAGAAGCCTGCTGATCCCTTTGTACGAGTTCAAGACTACATCCTAAAACTTAAAACCAGAGTGTACATGTTCAATATTCAGGGCTGAAACTTATTTCTGGGAGGTTAAAAGATGTTTCCAGATGTGTTTTCTGAGAAAACGGCATGACCAAAGAAAATTTTCAATTACGCTTTCTGTTTATAGATAGGGAGCTATGGGCAGGTGCGTGGACAGAGTACATGAGGTCAATGAGAATAGAAAGGGGATTATACAGTACAAAAACAATAATGAATACAATAAGTCCAGAAATAATATGAAAAAAAATTAAAATGGGAACCTAAGCTAAACAGTCTGGTGGGACCAGTGAAGTAATTCTACCTTTGAGCAAATATTTACTCACTACATAAGTTTTAAAATTAATTTCACCAATAAGTCTCTCTGAGTATATTTCTCTACTTTCCCTGATCATCAAAACAAATTCACAAACATAATTTCACTGCCGTAGCAATGATGTTAGGATAATGTGCCTTACAGCTCACATTCCTGGAGTACAAGAGTTCATTGCCATTCTCATTACAAGACAGAACAACTGAGCACTTTTTTTTTTGAAACACAGAACTGAGGAAGGTTACAGCTAGATTGGACCTTGTAAGAATGTTGAATTCTTTACTTTTCGTTTTAATTAAGGTTTTAAAAGGGGTCAGGCAAGATATGCGCACAGGAATTCTAATTGAAAAACACTGGAGAGGAAAAACATGTTTTCTCTTCCAAATACATTTCAGAAGTAGACCACATAAAGCATGTGGTTCAAGGAGACTTTTTTCCAAGTCCACACAAATTAATTGGCAACAGAAACCTCAATTATGTGTATCTGAGTAAACCAATCTGGGTAAATTTATATAACTAGATACTTCATGACTAAATAAAATCATACCATACACTACCTTAACTTATCTGTTTTTGCCTTTGTTGGTGAAAGAAGTAGGTTGATTTATCCATATTAGTCAACATAGACCTGAAAGACAGACAAACTCTTATGTTTTACTTTTCTGA
Source organism: Alexandromys fortis (assembly GCF_014885135.2). Taxonomy (NCBI): domain Eukaryota; kingdom Metazoa; phylum Chordata; class Mammalia; order Rodentia; family Cricetidae; genus Alexandromys; species Alexandromys fortis. The sequence continues at coordinate 1,471,672 of NW_026067938.1, read as the reverse complement.
GATTTCTTCCAAAAAGTCATAATTCTAACTAAATTCAGTGTGGTAAATGCACATATCAGGGTAAAGGATATGGCAAATAATAGCAACAGAGCACACAGAAGGTCAAAAAAAGAAATTGTCTAGAATTGAGACATCCTAAACGCCTTTAAATATCACCACTGGTATTAGTTATCTCTCAAAGAAAAAGAATTAGTGGAAAAATTCACCTAAACTCTGACATCTTAAATCTGTTTAAGGAGATCAGTGTAGGTAGAGATTCCTACATGACTGCAGATTTTAAGGAGCCTCTGCTTCTCCTTTAGCAGAAGAAAATTATATGCCATCCACTTAGTATTCACAAGCTAGAAATGCATTAGTCTCCCTATTTGCATTTCCTATCATGACCCCCCTCACAAAACCTATCCCCTGATAATTGAACTTGTTTGAAGTCCTCCCTCACCCCACCTCAAATAGCCAAGACCTAGAATATGATTCTAAGAAGTAAAATACAATATAAGAAACGTGGTGTCACTCCATCATAAAATTGATGGATTCTGTTTCAGTGGTCTTTTTTTTTTTTTCTGCTCCATGCCTCACTCTGAAGGAATCAGGGGCCAGGTTATCAGCAGTCCTATGTGACAATGAAACTCTGGCATGGAAATGACTCTCTAACCAACACACTGGAGGGATCTGAGAATGATCAAGAGTCATAAATGTGGATGTAAGACTTGACCCTGCACTCTCAGAATGTAAAATGATGAAACCCACAGATAAGAGTTTACTTTACAGTTTTGAAGTCACCTTAAGACCAAGAACAATAGGTAAGACTGGCTGATATACCAGGAACTACAAACAACAAGTTTTGTGATTTAAGTTGAAATGTTTGGGGGTAATTTATTATACAATAAATGACAGTGCATCTATACATTCTCAGTGTTAAGACTGTCTTTAAGAAGAGGAAGGCATGTCACAATGATTTGATACCAAGCAAGGTTCTAAACATAGTGTACCTGTCAACACATTGAAACTATATAGTAACCCTGGAAGGGAGGATCACTTGTGAATTATTTTATTTATAAAACAAGTCATAATGATTAAAACACAAAATCCTAGCCCAATAGAGTGAAAAGGCATATTGGGTAACCATTTATGTTTCATCTGAGAGATAACTCACCATAAGTGTTCCATTATCTTAAAAAAATAATTTGGACAACGCTAGCCAAAGACTTGTGTTCCACCAGAGGCCATGCCTATCGTCAGAACCTCTGCTCTAGCTGAGGACCCCATTCTAGACAAGAGGCTGTGCCTCAGATTCTAGATCTCCAGGTCCCAAATGAGACGGAAACCCCCCTCCGTAACCAGAGGCCAACCAGACCATCAGACATATAAACCCCAACTCGGGTGGAGACCTTCTACTCAACCATAGACCACCCAGGCCAGAAGACCAAAGAGTAAACAGAAACCAAGGAACAAAACACCTATCCAACAAAGAGAAACACAGAAATAGGTACCTAGACCTATCATCAACCTAAACCCAGATGCTTAGATGTCAGTGTAAGAACAGGACCAACAATAAGCAGGGCAATATGTCACCACCAGAACCCAGGTATCCTAGTAAAAAAAAGTCCTAAATATTTTGACAGAACTGAATAAAACAATGACCTTAAAACCAGCTTTATGAAAATGATAGAAGTTCTTAAAGAAGAAATAAATACATCCCTCAAAGTAATTGAGAAAAAAGACACAAACTTGGAGAAAATGAATAAACTTCTTCAAGATAGCCAAGGGGGGAAAAACCAGCTAAAGTAAAACTGTTTATTTAAACAAATTAAACAAATAAAACTGTTTAAGATCTGAAAATGAAAATAAAAAAAATAAAATAACACAAACTGATGGAATTCTCAAAATAGAAAATCTACGTAAGTGAACAAGATCACCAGCAGACACACAAATGGAACAGACAATCTCAGACAAAACCTAAAAACTATAGGAATAGAGAAGGAGAAGAAGCCTAGCTCAAAGGTCCAGAAAATATTTGCAACAAAATCAAAGAAGAAAATTTTCCTAACCTAAAGAAGGACATGCCTAAGAAAGTATAAGAAGATTATAGAACAAGAAATAGATTGGACCAGAAAAGAAAGTACCCTTGTCACATAATAAACAAACATCAAACATACAGAAAAGAGAAAGAATATTAAAAGCAGCAAGGGGAAAAGGTCAAGAAACATTGAAAGGCAGACCTATTAGAATTACACCCAACTTCTCAATAGAGACACGATAAGCCAGAAAGGCCTAGATAGATAACCTTGTAGATTTGAGTAAACTACAAATGGCAATACATACCACTATACCCAGCAAAATATTATTATCATAGATTAAGAAAACAAGATAATCCATGACAAAGTAAAATTTAAATAATATCTATCCATAAATCTATCCCTACAGAAGGTATTAGAAGGAAAAACCCAACTCAAGAAGATTAACTACATTCATGAAAACAAAGGAAATAAATATCTTCACACCAGCAAGAAAACCAAAAAGAATAGGTGGCAGAAAATGGTCAAACTAAGGACTGTCAACCTACAATCTGTCCTGTCTCCAAGATGTGCTGGTGTAATGTTGGCACAGAACTTGTTGTTGTGGTCAACTAACGACTTGAGGCCCAAGTCACAAAATGGAGACCATGCCATGACACTGCTGGATGGACAGGAACCAGAATCTGGACAGCCTAGAGACCTAGGATAAATGAAACATGACTGTGGAGGAGAGAATTTGGTAAAATGATTACTAATGATATTCTACTATATGAATGATATTTGCTATGACACTGCTAGACCAATTTTTATCAGAGAGGTGTTGATGGGAGTAGATGTAGAAACAGACAGAAAAACATTAGGCAAAACCTGGAGAACCCTGCAGAAGAAGAGAAGAAGAGTTGAAAGAGCTAGAGAGCGCCAGAACACAAGAAGACAGCCCACAGAATCAACTAAACAGGGTTGATAGGGGATCACTGTGTCTAAAGCAACAATCACAGGTCTTATCTGGGTCTGAGCTAGGTCTTCAGCATACATGCTTGAGTTATATAGCTGGGTGTTCTTGTGGAACTCCTAATAGTGGGAAAAGGCAGCTGTCTCTTTTTGCCTGCTCTTGGGACACTTTTAATCCTACTTCCATCCAACCTTCGCATGAGGATTTGTGCCTTGTTTTATTGCAACTGGTTATGCTGTGTTCAGTTAATATCCCTGGAAGATCTTCTTTTTTTTATTTTTATTTTTTGAAAATGGAGCAGTGGATCTGGGGAAGAGAGAAGGTGGGGGAGAACTGGGAAGAGTAGAAGGAGGGAAAGTAAGGCCAGGATGCTATGTATGAGAGAAGAATAAAAGAAAAAATTAAATTATCAATGTGGCTATATTGTAAAGCTAAATAAAAAATTAAATCAATATCTCAGGAAAAATAAATGAAGCAATAGGCTAAGTAAGATGCCTATAGATTTAAAATACTTCAAAGGAATAAATTATCTGTTTTTTAACTTTTGAACCCTGAGTTAACTGGATCATTTTGACTTTGTTTTTCCTACAAATATGTGGTCTCCCAAGTTAAAGGAACTCTTTAATGATTTTCTAGGAAACTCGTCTGTTTTGCATTCTGCTGTGACGAATACCATTACCAAAAATAAAACAAAACAAAAGGCAGCTTGGCAAGGAAAGAGTTTATTTGGCTTACACTTGCAGGATACAGTTCATCATTGGGGAAAGTTTGGACAGTTGCTCAAGCAGGAACTGAAGCAGAAACCACAGAGAAATGCCACTCACTGGCTTCTAGTCAGTCCACGCACATCTGTCTGGGGATTGTACTGCCCACCGTGGTCTCATTTCTCCTACATTAATTACTAATGAAGACAACCTCTTAGAGACATAACCATAGGTCAGTCTAATCTGGGCAATTCCCCAATTAAGGTCCCCTTTTCCCAGATATCTATATGAGGTATCAAGTTGTTGTTAAACTAAGCAGCTCCAAATTGCTGTTGTCTTTCTCAGAGGAAAGAATGTCATTCAACAAATAGATCGGCATCAGGGAGTAAGAGTGGGGACAATGGAAAAATGAGACCAGATTACGGCATCCCTCTCCATAGGACTCAAGTGTGAAAAGTAAAGCTTCCCTTACTAAGAAAAGCTTGGGTGTAAGATTTTTAAAAAATGATCACAAACACGCTAGGAAAAAATAGTATTTTTCTAGTGTTAAAGAAAACACTGTAGAAAAGCATACAAATGAAGGATGCCTCTCCCTGACATAATCACTAATATTTTGCTGCTAGAAATATGGAAATCATGTTTACTATTTGGAACCGAGAGTGAAATATTCCAAAGAAGCCTTAATAATATACTTTTTTTTTCATTTTCCACATGCACTGATATATTTCTGTACACAGTCAAGGCTTTTAATCATTTGATTTTCTACTATGATCCAATACAGAAGTCACACATTCATTGTTTATACTAAGAAAGGTATTAAATACACTATGAGATTAAACAAATGAAAGTGTAGAATGAAAGAGAAATAAATAAGAAGCAGGAAAATATAGATGTGGGAAGAAGGTGTAACTGTTAGAAAAGTTCTTGTTTACTCCCATTGCCACCATAAATGCCGTGACCCAAAGCAACCTGGGGGAGAAGAGTCTTTATTTGGCTTGTCCTTCCATGTCACCAGCCCTCACTCAGAAGGCAGGGAAGGAATTTAAGCTTGGACGCAAGAACTGAAGCAGAAACCAGAAGAATATTGCTTGCTGGCTTGCTCCCCATGGTTTCCTCAGTTATCTGTCTTATATAGCTCAGGCCTCACTGCCCAGGGATGGCACTGTTTACAGTAGGTTGGGTGTACCTTCACCAATCAGTAATCATGAGAATGCCTCACACCCACACACATAAAGTAATTTAGTGGAGACAATTCCTCAGTTGAGATTCCCACTTCCCAGGTAGGTCCTAATGACAACTGAAGTTAACTTTTTCTTTTTTAGTGTGATACTAAGGCTCAAACTGAAGGCCTTGTGTGTGCTAGGCATTAACTTTATCAGCTGAGCTACATGCCCAGCAGTGCTTGTTTCTTGTGAGTAATAGTTCTGTTTCACTGAACCAGGATCATAAGTAACTCACATTTTCAAAAGTATTACACCTTGCAAATATGTTTGTATTTCTTTAAGTTGTCACATAAGTTGTAAAACATTATTACATATTTGACAAGTGAGAAACAAAAAATCTAAGGGATGACATATGGATTGTCCAGGATATTGTGCTAAATGAAATAAATGAGTACAGCAAAAATAAATTCCACTAATATAAAAAAAATCTAAATAATCAGTTTTCTTGAAGTACACTGTAGCGTCCTAGTGTCCACACAGATGCATTAGTAGTTGAGAAGATAAACTAATGATACTCAAAGCATATACAACTCCAGATAGAAGGATATCAAGAGATTTATTGTAAAATATGATGCCAGAGTCAATAATATTTCTGAAAGCATATACGGAAATAGCCATAAAGCCTTCCCACCACAAAAATCATGTGAAGCAAGAATATTAGCTATAGTTAGTTAATCTAAAATGTTTCTGTATTTCAAAACAATATGCTGTACAAAGCAAATACATGTGACATTATGTATCAGTTTAACTTAAGAAAAGATTAAGCAAGCTGTCCATGACATGTTCCCAACTTCAAGTTTTGTTTTTAGTTTTTTCTTCATTTATTTGTGTGTATGTGATTTTGTGTACACCAGCATGTACATGTAGAGACCATAAATTTTAGAAGTTGGTTCTTTTCTTCCATGACATGGATCCTGGAGATGAACTACAGGTTATAAAGCTTGGCAGCAAGCTTTTACTCAAGAAGTCATCTTGCCAATTCTTAAATCTCTTCGGTTCTACACCATGATGCTTACAAATACAAAGATAAATGCCTCATGCTCTCAAGAACAAAAGCTTGATGATAGTATGTGCCTCCTTTACAACAGAAGCCCTGATTTAATTTTCATAAAGATAGTACCACAAACCAAGTATGGCCAATAAGTCAAAGGACAGAATACTATAATTATACAACAGCAATGCATGCTATAAGTGTGTACCTATAGACCAGAGGAAACATGTTTAAAGAAAACAGGAAAATAACAATAGATGAAGAAATTAAATTAGGAACTGAAGAGATGGCTCAGTCATTGTCAATGTTTCCTGCTTTTGAAGAAGACCTAAGTTCAGGTCCCAGTGCCTAGGTCAACCACTCACAACTGTGTGTAGCTCTCGCTCCAGGGGATTCAATGACCTCCTCTAAACTCAACAGGCACCTGCACATATAAGGCATATATTCACATAAGCACACACTCATACAAATAAATGAAGTATACATACATGTGTATATATGTATATATATATACATATAGAGAGAGATAGTTAAGTTATACTACATTCAGAAATAAAAGCTCTTATTGCTGCTTCAACTTCTAGAGGCAAACAGTGCATATTTATATGCCTTTTAATGACCTTTTCCAATAAGATTAGTAGAGACAGAATCATTTTTAGTAAATAGGAATTTTTAGTAAAAGTAACATTGGTAAAATCATCTTAAAATGTTGTTATAAAATACCATAATCAAAGCAAAATTGTTAGAGAAATATAGAGTTCTTGCCTCTTTATAACACAAATAAGAAACATATAGGAATATTCATATGTGTTAGTCTTATTAATTATGCCCATTTTAAACAGTGTTCTCAAGTATTAGAATGCTAAGATTTTAATAGAATCTTTTCTAAATCCCAACAAATCTGCACAAAAAAAAAAAATAGAAAGAATGTTGTAGTTTTGAAGGAAAGCAATTAAACAAGTCACTTCAGATTTGACCTAAATTCAGTGACGGGTCTGATAGTTTGAATCTCTCTGGGATAAAGTATATTCTTCACTACTTGAAAAAGCTATACGGCATAGTGATTTATAGCAGTAGTTCATGAAACCGAACACTTTTACAGTTGAACAAAATTGGGCTTAGACAATAGGGAAGCTAAAACTCATTTGGATTCACGCAGTGTTTCGAAAACACATCACTAGGACCTTTACAATCAGCCCAGCACCTGACTGGCAGTCAGGGGAAGAATCTCCAAGTAGAAATATGTTGACCAGATTCCACATGCTTAAAACCTCAGGGGAGGCATCTTTGTATGAGCTATCTTTTCTATTTTCCAGTGGGACACAGAAGATGGACCTATAGACAGACAATTATAGTAATCCAAGTTGAACATCATAAAAGCATGAATTAAAGTTTCCCTGCCTATCTGTGACAATACTTTCCAACTCGTTCTATTTCTAAACTGATTATGCACTGGTATCCCCCAGAAGACGGAAGGTAATTCGGAAGAGCAGCCATCAATTAACATTTACACTCTTCACAGATAAGAGAATGGCTATCATTTTAGTTTTGCAACAGAAAGAGATGAAAATCTACAGGCTGGAGCTTTAGAGGCTTTTAGTATGCATCTTTTTCATATCACCTGAATTATATTTCAGGATGTTTGAGACTTCCAAAGCCATGCCTCCAATATTGAAGCAGGTGTTCTTCCAAGTGAACAGTGAAAACTATTCTATAATAGCTAGGTCAACTTCACAATTCTATTCTTATTCTTTTCTTGGTTCATAATATCTATTTATTCCTGAGATACTAGGGCGCTGATCGAGCCATATTACTGCAAGAAATAAAATGAAAGGATATCTAACTTCTGTCCTTTTACCAAAAGGAGTTGCAACAGAAGTTAACAGGGACAGAACTGGATAAGGGGCAGGCCCTGCTGATAAAAGACGGTGTGATCCTCTGTAGGTAGCTAATACAAGACTGAGGCTTCTAAGTCTTCGCATGGCACGGATGGATATCAAAGTTCCTAGGCTGGATTCAGGAAATCCAGTTAACATCACCGTTAGGCCTGAACACATGGTTTGAATACAATAGATGGCTTTCATTTTTGCTATAAAATCACTTGGTGCTTTGGGATTTGACCTGTTCACTGTTCAGAAAATTTGTACTTGCCCATAAAGATAAACAGACAGACAGACATTCATTACCAATACAAAGTTTCTTTTGTAAACTCTATCAAGCATTTCGTATTAACTATGTTATATAAGTATTATTTTACTTTCCTTCTGTGCTAGGAGAAGTTTTATAATTATTTTTATTCTAGCAGATTAGGAGCCACTATTTAATCGGATTATAAACTATTGACTATGATTAATACAGCCTGGCCCTTGGAAAGTTCTGTGCACAAAACAACCATTACTTTACAACAATGATGGAATTGATGATGCAAAATGAATACAATGTAATTTATACACAAAACATTATTACAAAATTTGTGTTCTCTGGCTTTCTCAAAAATCATCAAGTTAAATCCATGGGATGAGTAAGGCATTCTGTGCCTGTGATCAAATACCTATGCCCTTACCAATACAGTGAGAAGAAGCAGGCGTTACAAGTGATTATGAATTTGTCCAACTGATAACAAGTGCATACAGATATATGTCCTTTCTATAATGAGTGTTTTATTCATATACACAGAAGGCAATTTCAACTCCCCATTCCCCTTTCCCTAGACAGAAAGCATCAAAGCTGATGAAGCATTGTAGTCTGGCTACTTTTCCTCAGCCTAGTAAATTTTGTCGGTTAGGTGTTAAAAGAGTATTAAATTCAGATCACCACTATTATTTAAGCACTGATGATTAACATACATATCATACACACTGTGGAATTCTATTTTAGTATATTATGTTTGGCAGAGTTGATTTTCAAAAAGAAAATGTACTATGGGCATCTCATGTCATGCTACCTTCCTGTAGTCAGGATCTTATATCCTTTATGTATCTAGATGACACATATTAAATGATATATCCTTTCCTGAAGCACCTCCTATTTCCCTGCCTTCATGGGGAAGTGACACCTTCTTGTCACTCTTTGAACTGTTCATTGCTTGTCTTTACCATTATTATTAAGTCTCTCAAGGAGCAATTCACCTGTTAACTCTTCAATGACTAGCACAAACAAACACAAAATCACTATGTGCTTAGCTTTCATAACGTTTCGGGCCACATTAGTCATTTTTTAATCCTATTATAGCAGATAATAGTATAGGGAAGAAATAAGATAACAATATTCTCTATCATCACCAGTAATCACTAAATAATCACTTAAAAAACAACGGATTTCCAAGTAAGAGTTAGTCTATGTTTTAAGGTATATTTCTTAGCAATTGCAATGTATTAATTTTTGTATTGTTAAATCAATGAGTATAACTATAGGATTGCTGTAAGTATTTAAGGATAGAAAATAATAATTTTATTAAAGTCATCACCAAACCCATAACTGTCAGGCAAATGTCAATAAAAACAACAGAGAGATTCCATCTCTCCCCAGTCAAAAAAACTATTAATGAGAAAAAAAAAAAAAACCTTCTAGAGAGGATGCTGGGATACAAAACCCTTGTATCCTTCTGGTGGGAATGGAAATAGGTATGGGGACTCTTTTTTTTAAAAAAAAAAAAAAAGCTAAAATTAGATCTACCTTTAGATCCACCTTATGACTCTTCCATATAATCCTTAGGTATTTGCCAAAAAAATATCCAACAACATATTACAAAGATGCTTGCCCACAAATTTTATTGCAGAGTTCTTCAAGAACTAAATTATGGAACCACCCTAGGTATCCTCCAAAAGAGGCCAGATTGGGAAACTGTAATCCATGCACACACAATGGTACTTTGTAATAATTAAAAAGGAATGAAATTACATCAGCAGCAGGAAACAAAATGGATGCCACAGAAATTATCACATTAAGTATAACATTGTACTCAGAAAGACAAAGACTGGCTGTTTTATCTCATTTGTAGATTCTAGACTTCAAATAGAAATATAAAATCCTATGTGTATATAGGGCATTATGGTGGGAGCAAAATTATCTTGGAGAATAAGTGATAACTGGAGGAAGTGAAAAGAAAAGAAACCAAAACACTTATACTTCTCTTTGTAGCAGCTTGACCAAGAGTAAGATCAAATTTTAATTCTCCACTTCTCTCTCCCTTTGTCCTTGTCTGTCTGTCTATATGTCGTATGAGTCTGAATGTGTGCCTACATGATTAATATCTTGTGAATTAGCCCTTGTCCCTGTGTCTGAGATCCTAAGAGTTTTTCTCTATATTTAACAAAAGCACAGCAAGCATTAAACAGGTAAGTAATGATGGACTTTACAGAAACCTTAACAAAGTTTTACAAGGGATTAAATCACTGACTCCAATTGACTACCACTGGCCCAGATAACGAACAAATGCTTTCAGTCAATATTCATGTGCACTTTCAGAATTTTTGGCAGGTATTTGTTTTAAACAGTTGCTTTCAATCTATTTGCTCATTCCAGCATTTATAACTAGAAGATGCATTACTTTGGGTCAGGGACATGGAGGAATAAACAACTTAAGATTAAAGCTAGGTAGCTTAGGTTGTAAATGTTGATAACATGAGAAATCCAGGTTGAGTAAGACTGGTTTTTACATTGTTCTCTTAAGGCCAAGTTAAACAAACAGCTTTATCACACTGCAGAAGATCATTCTTGAGTGACCACAAAGTGAGCATATTTTACCCAAGCTGTGAGGTTCAGTAAAAGTTCCAGTCTCTTGATAAACTTAGAAAATACTGACCAAAATATTAAAAGTGACTTTCATTTTTCCACTATTCAGTTAGTTTACTTTCTCTAATCACTAAAATTTTCAGCTTTATTTCATCATTATGCAATATTGGTGAGGGTGACAGATAAAAAATGTCTTCTACTTCCCTTTCAGTTTTGTTACCACTTATTGAGTGTCAAAGGCAGTCAGAATAAAAGAGACAATCTATCCCCCGTGCTCTTTATTTAGAAAACTTCCAAAGTTTTTCCTATGCGTGATTTTCACTTAAGTCAGTTTCTGCTCTACATATAGTCATAATCCATAACCTAATCCATAGGTCAAAATGTATTCATTTAACAAGAGTTCATTATCTAAAAAGAGTGTTTGCAGTTTTAAAACTCAACTTATTTTAAAAATTGAAGCTTGAATTTTCTCAGTTATATAAGTATTACAAATGAATGCTTTACAACACCTTTCACAATAGCCTCAAAAAATATAAAACATATAATATCTTGTGGTAATCTTAACTAAGCAAGTATAAGACTTATGTGATAAAAACTTTGAGACATTTGTGGCAGTTTGAATGAGAATGACCTAATAGATTCATATACTTAAATGCTTAGGAAGTGTCACTTCTTTAAAGACTTTGGACATGTGGCCTTGTTTGAGGGGAAGTGTGTCCCTGGGGTTGGACTGTGAGATTTCAAATGTCTAAGCCAGGACCAGTGATTGTCTCTTCCTGCTGCCTGTGTGTCTGGATGTAGAACTCTTAGCTGCTCTTCAGCACCATGTTTGCCTCCACGCTGCCATGCTTCCTGTCAGGATAATAGACTCAACCTCTGAAATGGCAAGCAAATCCAAATGAAATGTTTCCTTATTAAGAGGTGCCATGGTCATGTGTCTCTTCACACCAATAGGACACTGACTAAGACAACACTGAAGAAAGAAATGGAAGAAGATATCAGAAAACGGAAAGCTCTTCCGTGCTCATGGATCAACAGGAGTAATATAGTAAAAGTGACCAACCTCCAGGAAACAATCTACAGATTTAATGAAATCCCCATCAGAATTCCAAAAACATCTTCTCAGAAAATGAAAGGAAGATTTGCAGCTTCAGTTTCACATGGAAACACACACAAACACACACACACACACACACACACACACACACACACACACACACAGTCCTCCTCAATGATAAAACTGCTGGAGGTATCATCATCCCCAATCTCAAATTGAACTACAGAGCTATAGTAATAAAAACAGCATAGTATTGCCATGTAAACAGACCTGCTGATCAATGCAATGAATCCACACATCTATGGACACCTGATTTTTTAATAAAGAAAGATATATATTTGCTGGGGGGGAAGTATATTCAAAATATGGTGCTGGTCAAACTGGATGGCTGCATGTAGAAGAATGTAAATAGACTCATACCTATCAAAATGTACAAAATTCAACTCCAAAAAAAAAAAAATAAAGACTTCAACATAAGGCCAGCTACACTAATTCTGATAGAAGAGAAGGTGGGACGTTGTCTTGAGTTCATTGTCACGGGTAAATGCCTTCTGAACATAACTCTGAATGCAATAGCACTAAGAACAACTAACAAATATGACCCTAGTAACTGAAAAGCTTCTGTATGGCAAAGGACTCTGTCCTTCACACAAATGACAGGATATAAAATAAGATTATCAGTGCCCCCAACCAGTAGGAAGTAGCCTGGAAAACTACACCCATATTCCCAGAAAATGGACTATGGATATTTTCCTTTGTTTAGAATATTGGTTACAAGTTGTTATAGATAATGGTCAAAAGAAAAGCTAAACAAAGGATATTAGATTCAAAGTTCTTGTTTTTTTATGGGGGGGGGAATGCTGGGGGACAATGATTTGTAACCTGTCAATTATATTTTAATAAAGTTCTCGGCATTATTCAAATTATTTCAAAGGTGAATCATCTTCACATGGACTCTGTCCTATAATTCTATAATTATAAAGCTCAATCTAGACTTACTAAACTACAGAAGTAGCAAAGAATCTGATATTTTCATCTTGAAATCCAAATGAAAGTTCCTAACTCAGTTGTGTCTATTGTCGAAATACCCAAACTAGCTTTGTTTAATTAATAATGGCTTCTCATTTAATATTGTTTGCTTCCCAATCTAGATCACCTCCTTTACAAAGCACTGTTCTAAGCTTTCAGAGTGGAGGAAGTACTAACCTGGAAACACACTGGGAGGTAAAGAGTAAATAGTTTAGACTTTGATATGCAGTCTCTGAGACAGTGTTCTGAGACGCTGTGGTACACCACTAAAGCAATCATAGACAAGACATAAATGAACTCCACTGATACCTTATTCTACCTACTTTCCATGCAGCACATTTTCTATCTGTTTTCCTATGTAGAAACTTCTCCTTCCTCAGACACTAATAAAAATAGGTGGTTTTGCAGATTTGGCCATCAGCTATGTTTCGTTGTTCACAGTTTTAAGAGGATGTAATGAAAATCAGAGTCAATATTTGTACCAAGTAGAGGGGGAATAAAGTGTACACAAAATAGTCCACTTGTTTCTATAAGAAATGTACAAGTTACTAAACTCAGAAAAAACATGAATAATGTTACATAGTACATCATTATATATATATATATAATGGCTAATTCTAGTGTAGTATTTCTAATAAATTAAAAGTTATATGTATGTATATGTGTGTGTGTGTGTGTGTGTAATGTTGACTAGAGCTAACTATACACACAAAAATTACCAATTAGAATCTCCACAGAATCCTCAAGTTAATCTTCTCATTGCAATATGGACACAAAATATAAACAAAACAAGAGGAAGGAAATTAATGAGTGTCATAGCAAAACAAAAGATAAAACTAAAAGCTGGGTCACCAATGTAAATATACACCCCAACAGGAAAAAACCCTCTTATCCATTGTTCTCTAACAAAAGAGTATGGTAGAGGAATACAGAGGTCAAGAATGCAAACAAAAAAGGGAAAGACACATCTACTCAAATGAAGTGATATTCTATGCTATGCATAAATGTGGTAAATTCTAAACTAGAATGAGAATATATCCTACCATCCCAAATTCTTACACATACCACATTCGGAATGGAGCCATTATAAATCCATGATGTAGACTTCAGGTTAAATGGTAACCTGAAGGATGAAACCCATCAATAACACCATGATTAGAGCCAAGACCAGTGGCTAGACCAGTCATAAACCATAAGAGAGAATTACTACTACTTTGTTAAAAGTGACATAATATTAAACAGATACATAGTGACTTTCATTATACCCCAAAAATGTCATATCTCTCAAACCTTCACCAGAGTAGCTGCTTATTGATGTATATGGAGGTGATTATTTAAGAAAAAAAAACAATAACTAGTCAAAGTACAGAGACTCTGAGATGACAGAAAACTTAGCCATGAGTGAAACTATATGTGTGTGCACAAACGTACATGTAATTATAAATATGCAGAGTGTGTTTAACAGTCTCCCTTCAAAGACTGAAGTGAAGGCCAGAGCCAGAACTTCTGCAGATCTGGACATGAGTCTGAGACTTCCTAGTCTGTAAGCAGGAGCCAGAGACCTCTGGGTGTACAGATGTGAGTCGAACCTCTGAGGGAATAGACCAGAGCCAGAGTCCTTTGCAAGATGGGGCCAGAAGGTCCTGCTCATGCATTATGCAGACATTAAGAACCACAGATGCCATTCCAGGCTACTATACTCAGCAAAACTTCCAATCACTATAAAAGGACAAAACAAGATATTCCATGATAGAACCAGATTTAACCAATACCTAGCCACAAACACAGCCCTACACAAAGTACTAGAAGGAAAACTCCAACCCAAAGAAGTTGGCTACATAAACAAAAACACAGACAATACATAATCTCACAGCTGCAAATCCCAAAGAAAGGAAAAATACACAAAAAAAAATCACCAACAATGAAAACTAAAATAGCAGGAGATAGCAATCATTGGTCATTAATATCTCTTAAAATAAATGGACTCAACTCAACTATAAAAACATACAAGCTAACAGATTGAATACAAAAACAGAATCCATCCTTCTGCTGCATACAAGAAACAAACCTCAACCTCAAAGACAGACATCACCTTAAAGTAAAAGGTTGGGAGAAAATTTTCCAATCAAATGAACCTAAGAAACAAGCAGGTGTACCTATCCTAATATCTAACAAAATAGACTTCAAACTAAAATTAATTAAAAAAAGACAAAGAAGGACATTTTATATTAGTCACAGAAAAAAAATTCATCAAGAGTCAATCTCAATACTGAACATCGGTGCCCTGAATACAAGGGCACCCTCATATGTAAAAGAAACACGTCTAAAGCTTAAATCACACATTAAACCCTACACACTAAGAGTGGGAAACATTAGCACTCTACTCTCACCACTAGTCAGGTCTGTCAGACAAAAAATTAACAGAAAAATAAGGAAACTAACAGACGTTATGACTCAGATGGACTTTACTGACATCTATAGAACATTCGTCCAAACATAAAAGAATATACCTTCTTCCCAGCACCTCATGGAACCTTCTCAAAAATTGACCACATACTAGGTAACAAAACAAACCTCAACCAATATAAAAAAATTGGAATAACTCCATGTATCTTATTGGATCACCATGGCTTAAAATTAGAATTCAAAATTAGAAAAAATTCAAAATTAGAAAACCCACAAACACATGGAAAGTAAACAGTGCTCACCTAAAGCATCAAAGGGTTAAGGAAGAAATTAAAGACTCCTTAAAATTCAATGAAAATGACACCCTGCCTTGTGGAACCAAGAAACTAGTAGATTCTTGGATTTCCATTCACAGTTAGCCATGGGTTAGCTGAGCCTGTAAATAATCCCAATAAATGCTGTATGTGTGTGTGTGTGTATGAGTACATTGTGTGTGTGTGTGTGTGTGTGTGTGTGTGTGTGTGTGTGTGTCAGTGGTTAACAGCACAGCCTATTCTTCCAAGGTCCTGAGTTTAATTCCTAGCAACCACATGGTAGCTCACAACCGTCTGTAATGAGATCCAGTGCTCTCTTGAGGAAGAGCTCCATCAACTTAGAACATGAAACCCAATATGGGCTGCCCATGCATGCTTCAGCATTGTCAGGTCATAAATAAAAATAATATATTATAGATTAGGATAGATAGATAGATAGATAGATAGATAGATAGATAGATAGATAGATAGACAGACAGACAGATAGATAGGAGAGACTGACTGGGAGAGAAGGAGAAAGAGATTCATTCCATAAGTTCTATGACTCTAGAGAACCCAGACTAATACAGGATGTACAGAATGTATTTAGAGGGTTCATGTTGACCAAAGTTTTTGTCTCACCAGGTCTCACAGTCCTTAAGTCCCAAAGAATCACACAGAGGCCTACATTAATTATAAGTTGATTGGCCCAGTAGCTCAGGCTTCTTATTAACTCTTATAAATTATATTAGCCCATAATTTTTATCTATGTTAGCCACATGGTTTGCTACCTTTTAAGCAAGGCAGTCACATCTTGCTTGCTCTGTGTCTGGCTTCCTCTCTGTCTGGGTGATGACAGTAGACAGAAATGTCCCTCTTCCCAGAATTCTTATCACCCTGCCTATACTTCCTGCCTGGCTACTGGCCAATCATCATTTATTTAAAATACAAGGGACAGGGTACAGACCATTGTCCCACAGCACTTCCCTGTTTTTTTTTTTTAAAAAGAACTCTGAATCAAATGTCTTTGTTAAGCTTTTCTCCTGACTATTATCCATAACAACATGCAAGCAACATTCTAAATAAAGGCAAACATCCATAATATATTTTTGGGAGAATATGAGTGTAGTTTTCCAGGCTTCTTCCTGCTGATTGGGGGTGCTGATAATCTTATGGGGACCTAAAAAATATTTAGAATTATGATCAAGTCCTGACTGAAGTAGCTTAGATTAATTCAGCATCATTTATAAACAAATATTGTTCAGCAGCACAAATATCTTTTAGCAGCACAAATATCTGTTAGCAGTACAAATATCTTTTAGCACGTGGCTTGATACCTTTTTTTCAGCGAGGTAGTCACATCTTGCTTGCTCTGTGTCTGGCTTCTTCTGTGTCTGGGTGACAACTACAGACTGACACTTTCCTCCTCCCAGAATTCTCTTGTTCTCATTGTCCCGCCTCTACTTCCTGTCTGGTCTCCCCACCTACACTTCCTGCCTGGCTACTCAGGGTTTATTTAAAATACAAGTGACAGGGTACAGACCATTGTCCCACAGCAGGTTCACACTGGCTATAAGGCATGTATGAAGATCAAAGAAAACGTTATGTGCCAGTTTTCTCTTTCCACCTTCATATGGGTTCCAGGGATCGAAGTCAGGTAATCAGGCTTTTCCACAACTGATTTTATTCATCCCCCCAGCATAAACCATTCTCTACAAACCCATGGAAGGAGGAATCTCCAAATTCCTGAGAGAATGTGTCTGCTAATGAGGGAAAACTGCTTTAAACTATGACTTATGCTAAACACAAAACAAAAACATATCTTGGGTTCATTGTGTTCTAAATGTGAAAATCACATCAATTGGTACTCAGGAAAAAAAATTCATTTTTTGCCCGTTTACATGTGTGAACAGAGGCATGTATAGCAGAAATCAAGTCAGCCTTTTCAAGGTCACACAGTAACTATTTGGAAAAGTTCAAATTTAACTCAGGTACAATCATTGTTTACTATTAGAAACAAAGTATTGTTTACTACTAGGAACAAACTATTCAACTGGTATCTTTGGCACATATTAACTTACAGTACTGTTTCCCCAACATTGACTTTTTTGTTAATAAAACTAAAAAATAATAATGATATAAATATCATGGATATAATACAAGTTAGTTAATAGTATTTTCTGCTCTAAGTATGTTAATTCAATTATACACATATTTATGTGTATTGTAACTTATTTGCAGCCCACAAAAGTTCATCCACTAGTTTACATTGTAATGTTTGTAAGAATAAAGCATGAGCAATATATCTATGTTAATTAAAACACATCAACCTTCTATGTGTTCAATAATATGCTAATATTCAACATGTGACTTTATTTTATTTCAAGAAAGAAAAATTATGTCCTTTTACTGAAGATCAAATTTTTTGGTTTTGTTTGTTTGTTTGTTTACAGAAACAGTCTACCACAAAACCATATTTCAAGCCCTTCCTTCCTTTGCATTTTGACACAGGGTCTCCATAAGATGCCCAGGCTGGCTTTTAACTCAGTTACTTGCTAGGAGAACCTTGAACGTGGAATGTTCTTATGAAAAAATTTAAGCTGAAGTGGTTTACTGTAATTTACTCTCTCTTAAAAGAAAAAGTAGAAAGACTCAAACTCCACCTTATAATTTTTTTCACATTTGATTTATACTAATGAAAATTGATCCAAATAGAAATGAGATTTTAATTATTGATAACTTTAGCAAAATGAAAAGCAAGCTAAACCAGAAGAATGGGGACTCTCTTTGTAAGCACAACCATTCCAAGCCTTTAATACAGTCATCAGCTGCCAAATTGACTTAGAACTGCTTAAATGCAGGACCTCAATTTCAATTAACCTTATATATTTCAAAATTCTCAGATTCCATTTTCTCCCCCTTAAGTTAATGAGGCCCAATGATAGCACTTCTTCGCAAAATAATATGAAAATATGGAAGAGTTTCATTTTTAATACATTAGTGGAGGTGAGGATTTGGTCATTATTTCAACTAAATCACACACTTCGATTGAGCAAGATGGAGATAGAGCTCAGTAACTACAACCTAGCACTCCATCCGGGGCTTTATTTCTTGATGAATAGCACTACCAATTAGCTGACTAACAAGGAGGAAAGTTCTCGCAGAAGGGAGAATGGAGAGCAAGGAGAAACCCAACTGTAATGCAGCTTTACTAAATGCAGCTTGGGCTAGATTAGTTTGGATTAAAGCCAGCTAAGCATTACTATTGTGCAAAGCGTTCCCTCGGGATAATCAGGAAAACACAGGTAGCCATCTGTGCAGGATTGTGTTGACATGTTTCAGAGGTTTCTTAAAACAAATGTCTCCCTTTCTTTCTGCTCATTAATATGTATATACTACAAATAATATCCATTTCATATATGTCTGATACTATGGATCAAAGTATCCCCCAAATTTACTCCCAAAGGTAAATATTATAGGCATTTCCCTAAGGTATAAACATGTTTAGAATTTTAAGCACTATTTTATTTGGTCTTTGGATTGGGTTTTTATAGGAACATCAGTATAAATGGTGCTGAGGGCCTATAATCTAATAAATATTTCACTTAAGTATAATAAAAATGGACTATAAAAAACTTAACACAAGTTTTCAAAGCTGTGCAGTCATTAAAATGCTTTAAAGAAAATAAATTAAATTATTGAATACATACTTTCTCTGAAATTGTGCTAACGATCATAATCAAAGAGAACTTGAAATAAATAATAATATGTATAAATATATTTTGTATTTTTTACTTTATTAATTACGTAGAAGGAAAATAACATACACCATAAGCAAAATGAGAACTCTGTTCATCATATACAAAGGAAGCCTGGCATTTCAAAGAACTGAAATGTTTTTTTCTTCTATTTCAATAGGTAGTTAGAAAACATCCATCATATGAGGTTTCTAGCTAGGTTTCATGATAGCATCAATCCCTATGTAGGTCATAGCTTTGTTTAGTAAACATTGATTCTTTTTTTCCTTCATAATAATAACAATGAAAACATGTGTTTAATTAAATAAAGTAGGAAAAAATGTTATTTTGTTGATCCAAATCTTTCTATTCAGGTTTCCATAGGTATTTTCAGTTACTGTCTTTGTACTCTTACCAATAAGCCTCTTAAATAATCTTTGTAAAACATGTTATTCTACTCCTAAATTCTACATTGTAAATTTTTTCCCAAATAAACAGATGTTATCTGAACTTAAACGTTATTAACATAGAGCCATTGGCACTTGTTAAGAGGATTAGGAAACTTGGCTTGAGAACATTTCTGAATTTATTTTTATTTGTTTCTCTGCTTTATAAAATATTTTATTACTTTAAATTTTTGAAAAGCATCTAATGGAGGAAAAACAATTGAGAATATGCTGAGGTGAGCACCAATCAACTTAACACTTCTCAAATGTATCTAGAATTTGTTTATCAAATATTGAAACTTGTTTCCTAGTGAACAAAAGCTTTTGTTTTTCTGCCTCAATTATTTTCCATTGGCTGTAACTCAAATATTTCTAAATTTACATTTTCTGGTTTCAAATCATTCTGTGAACACATACCAAATCTCTTGTTCTTCCCAGCATTTTCAATCCTTTTTAAAGATGTATTATTTAGATTTTAATATCATTACAAACATGTATATGTGTTTTTAACCATGTAAGTGTGTCATTTGTTTGCTCTAAATCATGTAAAGTTTAGAGTTTCTCCCAATTCTCTCAGGTCTTCCACTCTCTTATACTATTCTTGGTGAAATAGCCTTGTAAAATATAGATTGCACTGTTCTGGAAGTCAAGTGATTAGTTCAAATGTTAGCTCCTCTGGCTCAAACTGTATATGACTCTAGCATAGGAGTTACTCACAGCTCTGTTCATCAATAAAATAACGAATTATAATAAATAACATTAGTATCATAGCATATAAAATCTTACATCTTAAATATAAATAATATGTTCATGCGATTTTCATATGAAGTGGTAGCACTCATACCTGCCTGACCATGGTGAGTTTGCAACTTCAATGCCAGAGAGTAGTCTATACTTAAATTCCTATAGTCTCTCATTTGCTCAAATTCTAGCTCAAGAGAAAGATTAGCACAGCTTGCCATACAGCTAGAATATTCCTGGGCCTCTGGGAGTGACCAGGATTCCAGGCATGAACCACACATATGCAGGCGGCTAAGTGGAAGGTCTTAGATGCACCTTCTTTTGTATAAGATGATACATTTCACTGGCTCAGGGAATAAAAAAAATTTCTTTGATTGCAAAAGTTGAGGAAACACAATGAACCAGACACAGTGATTACAGAAGGCAGAACATGGGGAAAGGGTTTCTCATATGTATGGTTTCCTAAGAATACAGTAGAATCTGCTTTGCAGGTATAGCAGAATAAAGACTCCTGGTCTAGTTAACCTCAATCAGTATCCAACCTCAACAGACACAGTTCTTTCTCTAACTTAAGGAAAAAGTAAAGTCTCAATTATATAGCAAGATAATTAAGCACAAAAACGCAAAAACCCTTTGACCAATACTGGCAGAAACATCTAGGACTACAAAGAGAACAGGAATAGAAGAAGCCTTCCAAAAAAATGAGTTCTGTGAGCTACAATGACCTAGTTAGAGAAAATCTTACTTCCAGAACTTTTATTAATCCTCATTTACCTACTCATAAAATATTAGTAGGAAAATTAGCTTCAACCATGCTACACTCCTGACTGATGACCTATCAGTGAATAAAATAAAGAGTCCCTTTTCATGAAGCCTGTATTCTTTTGAGGAAGAGATGAATAAATACACAGGTAAAGATACAAGACAAAATCTCACTATACATATATATATATATATATGAATGAACAGAGTAAGTCCAAAATTAATTAGTGAATGAAAATAAAATATTTAAGCAGAGATCTAGATGTAAAGAAAAATACTCCATAGAAATATATGACAGATGAGTGATTTGTGCTTTGGGCAGAAAAGAGACTAGTGTGTTAAATTAAAAACAAAAAATAATCAGCATGAAGGCAAATGCAATGGAACTGCAGAGAAAAAAAAAAGACAGAAGAAAAAGAGTCCTCCCCAGTCTTATTGACACATGTGAGACTTTGGGTGAGGGTGAGTTTTAATTTTTTATATGCCCAGTTAAGGAAACATTTTTAAGATTCCTAAAAAAATTCTCAATAAGAAGTCAAGAATGGCAATCCATAGACCTTTTCTCCACCAAGTATTTTCATTTAAATGTTATGAAAGATCATTAGAATGTCTGCTTTTTTCTTTTCTTTTTTGACAGCAAAGTATCAAGGTAAATGTATATTCACAGAAGATAACTATAGTTACAATTAGGATGGTAGACAACGAGACAAATCTAAATAAAAGCAGAAGTGAATATAATTGCCTACTATAGTCAGTTTAGGTGATAGTATGGTCCATGGAGACTTTGAGAAACATCTACATTTTGGGGGTTCACTAATCTAACAGGACTTGCTGATAGAATAAAGATTGTTTAATGAGAGAAAACCAAAGATGTCTTGAAGACTCTCACTCTAATCAGTTTGACAGAATATGATGTCACTTTGAGTTGGGTTTGGATATTTTTTTCTCAATTTGGAACTAGAATAGTTTTGAAATGGAGACCAAAACATAAACATCAACTCATGAGGTCTCATAAAATTCACTTTTAAGCATAAGAAAACACAGTTCACACTGCTTTGCCTGATGCAAGATGTTAGGAAATGAAGAGCAAATAGTTTCCTCTCAGAGATCATTGTGTGACAGAATTTTGCATTTCCTGAATTTTTTTTGTCTGTCTGTCTTCCTGGTTGTGTGTGTGTGTGTATGATAAAGTTATTTTGTATGATTTCTGCATATGATAAAATCCTGTTAGATATCCCTGCTTAGATATTATCCAGTTGTCACTTCCACTCTGTTTTGCTTTCTTGGAAAGGATGAGGATTTAATTGTGGAGACAGAATAACAACAAACTGGTCAGTAAACAAATCAAAAAAAGAATCATTACTATCTCTCTCTCTCTCTCTCTCTCTCTCTCTCTCTCTCTCTCTCTCTCTCTCTTTCTCTCTCATGTGTGTTAGTATATACTCAAGTGTGCATATGGTGGTACATATTTTCACGTACATGTGCAGAAACAAAAATGGAGTACATCAGGCTTTCTGCTCATGTCTCTATCCTGGAGACAAAATGTCTCATGGAACTCAAACAATTTTGACTGTGTGGCCAGTCAGTGAGGTCCCAGCATCCACCTGTCTCTGTCCTCTTAATGCCATCATTATAGGCACACATGGATATGCCTGGCTTTTGTGTTGATGTTTGAAATTCAAATTCAGGCCCTCACGCTTGCACAGAAAGTACTCTTCCCTGCTTAGTCATCTCCTTCATCCACATACACAATTTCTAATGTTTGTTAACCTCCTTCCAAAAATATACTTCTGTGAAATGAACAAACCTCCCTAACTTGGCATATTTTGATAAATAGCAATGCATTCCACACTACAGAAAAGAGTGCTAAATTCTATTGAAAACATAGGCTGCTAGGTTAGCAGACCTCGTTCTCAAGTTGGAAACAAAGCAATCAATCAATAGGATGACACAAAAGTAAGCAGTAGAATAATGTGTCATAAAACAAAGGAAAAGAAAGAACTGCAGCCACATGCAATCATGTAGACACGTCTAACATGTTTACAAAAGAACGCAAACTATGGCTTTCTTTGTATAAAATTGAAGAGCAAGCAAATGAGTATGTGATGACAGGCTTTATACTTATTTGGCAAGGAGCAGAAACTGACTAAGGAAAGCCATTGCAAATGCCTCAGATTTTTATCAAAGGAATGGTAACACAAGTGAATTTTGATACAAACCAATTCAACACATTACACATTTAATGTGAGTATGCTTATATATACACACATATGACAAATTCCTTCTACAACTCACGTGAGTATACATGCAGATATGGGATAAATAAAAGCTAACATATCAAAAATAACAATAACGCTCATTACTTTGTTTATTTATTTATTTATTTATTGATACAGGGTTTTTCTGTGTAACAGCCCTGGCTGTCCCTGAACTCACTCTATAGAACAGGCTGGCCTCGAACTCACAGAGATCCACTTTACTCTATCTCTTGAGTGCAGTGATTAAAGGTGTGCACTACCACTTCCCAGCTTATAACGTTCATCCTTCCTGAGTATTCAGGTTAGTATAACAAAAATATACCACATCAACTGATGTATTCTACTGCTCTTTGCTTCAGACAAAAATATGTATAGATCATTAGCTAGCTATATTGTTATAATAAGTTATAGTAAAAGTTTTCTTCCCTGTAAATAGTTAAAATGAATATTAATTTATAATAGAGTAGGAATATTAATTTATAATAGAGTAGGAGAGGACAGGGGACTAGACTAACAGCTTCTCAACTCCTTCTCAGCACTTCACACACAAAAAGTTTAGGTAGGGTTTCGAGAACTTTCTCCTGGATTCTCAAAACCAAACAAACTGAGAAAGGGTGTTTCTCTATACAGAGATAACCGTGGTAAACATTCTGCTGCCTTATACTTCACATACTAACCAGCAGACTGTGGAAGCCTAGCTACCTTCCAGTTTTGCTCTCACACTCGGCCTTCACAGGTCATCTGACTGTTCCTGTCATTGTTCTGATCAATGGGAGAAATCAGACAAATTTCTTACAGATTCTTCTTTATAGAAATAATTTGAGGGAAATGGAAAATCCTCATTCTCCTTAACTCTGTTTTTTTTTTTTCTTATTTCATAGAAAGACAATGAAATGACTGCATAGTTTTTCCCGTTTGGTTTCATTTTGGCAAATGCTGTAATTGAAAGGGTAAGACCAATCAATGACACCTCTGGTTAAAATTTACGTCCGAGAACTATCCCAAAGGAGTGATTTCTGAGGAATAATATGCAGCCTTCAATTTACTTTATCACAGCTGGATATGAAGTTAAATCCCCCAGCTGGAATTTAACCACCCAGAACCAAGCACCAGATGGCTTCTCTTCACCTCAACCCAACAGCTGTGTCCTGATATGCACAGCTGGTCTTCACATTTGAATGACAATATTTAAATGATAACATTATGTAATATAGAAAAATGAGTTTGGGTAGCACTGGTGTTGAAAACTAGATTGCACCATTGCTCTTAATAGAGAATGCACAGCCGCAATAGTAATCCACATTCTTCTATTTGTGTTGATGGGTCCTGGCTGGGGATAGGAGTTTGCAGCCACGTGGAAAGATTCCAATGCCATTCATATTGTACTACTTTGTGGGTAATGCTTCTCCTGGGTGCTTAGCGTGTGAGACTTTACCTTCACATAAAAACCAGCACAACAGTTTCCATTCTGAGGCAGCAGATTCTTAAAATTCTGTGATAATTAATAGATAATACTTCCTGCCAGGATGGAACAATTAAAAGGGACTTGGTAGAAAGCAGCTGCTATAGAAATATCCTGCTACTATTGGGATGCTATTGTTCTCTTCAGAGGGGAATTTTGCTTATTATCGAATCAACAAACATAACTAATATTAAAATTCAACACTCAAAAAATCTTCATGAAGGGTAACTCTCAAAGAAAATATATTTGAATATATTTCAGATACATGGAAAATTGACACAGTTCAAATGCAAGATGGATGACTGTATGTTTAAAGTCTTAATGAAATATAGAGTGGCAAGCTTTCTGCTTTTTACAATTTGACAGAAGTTTCCTATGCAGCTGCTCAAAGTTTGATATATGCATTACCCTCATGATACAGTGGAAGCTTATCCTCCCATATATTCAAAGTAGGCATAGAAGCAAAGGGAAAATTGCATTTTATAATAAGGCATTCCACCATAAATGATAGAGTTTATCACTGCCACTTTTAGTAACTAGGGGTTATTAGTTAGCAGACACGACAATAAACTTTTCACAGCCTTAGATGTAATTGTGTGTGATATGCTTTCTGTAAACATCGTGGAAACAGAAGAAGGTGCTAGGAGTGGCATTGTTTTTTTTTTTTTTTTTTTCATTCTCCCTGGGAATTCAGTAGACAATACTCCAGTTCCTCACCCGCGTCTTGAGTCCACTGACATACGAATCAAGGTCTGGTATGCAGAAGTCTGAATATCATTTCACAAATAATAAAGGCTAAGGCAGAGTCTATACTTCATTTTGAAATTCAAATGAACTTCTAGGTCCAATTCTAGAATTTGACACATGTACAACTTAAGAAAGACAAAACAGCAACAAAGAACCCATGCCATTTGAGCAGCTCAAGCCCTGAACGGGGGAAAAAGATGCAGGTGAGTCTGTCTTACCTAAAATTGTTTATCAGTGAAGCTCTTTGAAGAGTAGAAAAACCAATGTGAAAGTGATGGGAACTAGAGATAAAATCCTGTTGGGTGAGGCAGGAACCCCAAGGCAGTCATTCCAAAAATGTCCTGAACAGAAGCCAGAAATGCCAGGAGACGTATCTGGCTGCTCCTTCTTTGTTATTCCCTATCTGGAAGCTCTGTGGGTAGACATGACAGACCCTGAGAATGAAAACCTAGACACGTCACAGGTGAGTCAACTGAACTGACAATCTCACCCATCTTCCCATTCCTTTTCATAGTTTCTTTATATAGGCCCTCAGCCTATATAAAGTTCTCAGACCGGCATCTAGGTGGTACCCTGGTATGGGATTCCCCTCTGTATGTTGTGAATATATTTTATTACCATTAGTTAATAAAGAATCTGCTTTTGGGTCTATGGCAGGGGAGAATATAACCAGGCTGGAAATCTGAACAGAGAGAGAGAGACAGACAGACAGAGAGACAGAGAGAGACAGAGAGAGAAGGTAGAGTCGAGGAGATGCCATGTAGCTGGCAAAGGAGACAGACGCCCCAGAACCTTACTGGTAAACCAGAAGCCTTGTGATAAAATGTAAAGTAATAGGAATGGGTTAATTTAAGATGTACGAGTTAGTTAATAAGAAACCTGAGCTAATAGGCCAAGCACTGTTTCAATTGATAAAGTCTCTGTGTGATTATTTCCGGTCTGGGTGGCTGGAAATGAACAAGTAGCCTCCACCTATAGTACCCCATTTCCCTGACTTCTTCCTGTGTTGAGAGGGCTCTGCCTTGTTTCTTCCTCTTAAGCTATCCATAATAAAATACTTCTTTCCATATCTCATCCTCTAGGGTCAGTGAATTTTATTCTTCAAAATTATGAGACAAGAACCCAAAGGTCGCCAACGCAATGGAAGTTCAGTGAGATTGTGAGTGTCTAGCACCCTAACTCCCAAGGTAAATCCTATCTGAGGTGAGGAGAAGGCCTCGGTCAAGAAAGACACCCCCTTCTTCCTGTTTCATAAAGGAAATATAAGAGACTTGAAGAATGTCTTCTCATGTTATCTCTTTGTTTTTTTTTTCTTTTTGTATTCTTTTACCCCAGCTAACTTAATCATTAATGGTTCATCGGTCAGGAACATGATTTTTCTCTTTAGAGGAAAACACCAAGAATGAAGAGAAGAACTACAATCTTATTTTTATAAACCCATGGCTTAACACTTGTAATTATATCCATAGGTGTCCCCTGAGAAAACTGTGAGCAACACAGGCTTTGCTCTCATGAGACTAAGGAATGGGTCAGTTCCCAAGACATTTTGGTATCCAAAGCCCATGTCTCATCCTAAATCTAGTCTGGATGACCAATATAATAAATAGGTGACAAATGAAGCTCTCTTCTTTTGCAACACACACAGGCCATTTCCAGCTCTTGAAGGTTATTCCTTCCAAGCTATGTATGCCCTCCTCCCTTCACTGTTCGCATCCCTTCCCAGCACATCCTGTCTTCTTCTATAAGTCCTATTTTAATAAGGGTCCTGGGTATTAGAATTTCTCTGGGAAATTTAATCCTGGAGATGAAAATGGATTCAATCCAATCAAAAGAAGGAAAGCCTACCTTCTAGGAGAAAGACTATCTCCAAAGGCAAAGGCATATTTCCTGGACTTGGTTTCAGCATTTCTCTAAGTTGTGACATGGCTTTGAGCAAGGCAGAGACAGGCTGGAAAGTTTGCCTTTCTTTAGTTAAAGTCAAATTTGAAAATAGTTCATTTCCCCACATGTATATGTTTGAATGCTCCATTTTCCCATATATGTAAAGGGTGTCATTTTACTCTTAATAAAGACAATAATTCAGACCCATAGGCAAACCTATAGCCAGGGGCTGCAGTCACACTAAGAACCTCTGAAATAATATGTATTTATTTAGCAGTTTTAGTAAGTCTCATCAAGGCAGGAATTTTATCCGTTTTGTTCACTACTATTTCTATAACATGAAAATACTCTCAATGCAAATTAGGCACCTAATATCTACTTTGAAAATAATGAAGCTAAGATGGGTGGAAGAGGAATAAGGGTCTGAAAGGCAGGAGAGAGAAAGTAAGGAGTGGGGAGGAGAAATATTGGCAAAGAGGAAAATATGAGAATATAGACAGAAGGGAATGAGGTGGGCAAAAAGAGAGAGGGAAAAAGGGAAAAATCA
The DNA here is from genome assembly GCF_014885135.2 of Alexandromys fortis. Taxonomy (NCBI): domain Eukaryota; kingdom Metazoa; phylum Chordata; class Mammalia; order Rodentia; family Cricetidae; genus Alexandromys; species Alexandromys fortis. The sequence continues at coordinate 1,443,687 of NW_026067938.1, read as the reverse complement.
TGGATAAAAGAAGGAAGGCAATAATTCTCAGAGTTTCTAATAGTAGGGCAATTTGGGCTGAAAAAACACCTTTCTCATTGGTGATCTGAGCCTGGTTTGGGGACTAGGAAACAATACTGGCAGTCAGCAATGTACAAAAAGGAACATCACCACATAGTATAGTCTCCTTAGTTTCCAACTCTCTTGTCTATGCTTTTCCTTTATCAAGAACACCAATATATTTCTCATCAACTAGATTCCCTCTGCAGTTCTTACGATTTACGTTATAATTTAGCTGTTTCCAAGGGATACGGCTGAAAGGTAAAGCATGCGGTTCTGTAGCATTCATCACCAGCAGCCGACTTGCTTTCCACCAAATCTCCATTCATGCTCCACACTTTATTTTGTTACTTACTGCCATTTTTAAATGAAACTTTCCATAATAAATCTTAAAAAAAATCCCTCTCGAACTTCTATTCTCCAGTTCCATTCAGAAGACTGGTGCAAAGTTGGCAGGCAGATTTTACTGCTCAGAGAGAAGATCAAGGCTATCTGGCATTAATGCCTCCATTTTCCTTTAATCTCTTCTTCTTAAAAAATAACTATCTTATCTCCAAGGGAGAATTGCCATTTTCTTTTCCAGCGCCCACTGAGGACCGCAGCCATAATTCTGATGTGGAGGGAGGTTTCTTTGATTCTTGGGATCTAAATAAGATTGATTCACAGTCCAAATTTACACTCTGATGAAGACCAAAGTCCTTTTAAAAGTTTCTAGAAACTTCAGTGGATTAATCCTCATGGTTACCTATCTACCTGAACTTTTGCTGCTCTAAATGGGGTCTTATTACACACTACACTGACTCAGAAGAAAGGCGAAAGTCCTATAAATTAATGATGAATAAAAGGAAAGAAAGAGAAAAATGTATTATAAGCTTTTCTGAAAAGGCCAAGTGATATGTTTTTGACCAGAGAGAATAAAATAATATCTTGTATTTACCTGACAAAAACAGAGAAACCTTTTCTCATTCCCTGGCTTGAAGGTGGCTGTGAGCCCGGAACATCATTTACAGTCATACAGCCAGAAAGAAACAAAGAAGTTTGAAATGTTATAGCAGCTCTCTATACCTTGTTACTTGTCAGAGAAAGAAAGGAAGGAAAAAAGGAAGGGAAGAAAGAAGGAAGGAAGGAAGGAAGGAAGGAAGGAAGGAAGGAAGGAAGGAAGGAAGGAAGGAAGGAAAAGAACGAGAAAAAGAAAGGTAAAAGCTACTGGTATTTGCAACTGAAAACCTATAAAGCTGATAGAAGATTCCAGAATTGCAGGTGGTAAGTGAGCCACAGGGTAAGAACAAATCACCTGCATAATTCCATGTAAGATATATGCATTTATGATTAACCAATAGATATAATTTAATAAAATTTACTACAAGGCATTGTTACTTTGGAGCTTTACAATTATTGTTGATGTTAATATTTCAAAGTGATTTCTAAATTGGAAGGAAGATAAGAAGAAATCTGTTCTGTTGCCCTAGGCCTCTGTTAGAGTAATAGGTCCCCTTTAGGAAAAAAAAAAAACATAGCATCATAAACAACTGCTCTAAAAATAGGGCTACTATATACAGGGATCTGCCATATCCCTGGTATAGCAACTTAATCATACCAATGGCCTATGATTAGGATTACAAGTTGAAAATATGTTGCAGAAAATTTAGTTTGAGCAGAAAAAAATCATGTGAAGACCAACATAGTATTTTACTATTTCAGTCCTTGTATATCATTTAGATGACTTTAAAGATTAAAAAGTCAAAAGGAAGTGTCTGATTTGAATCTGCTACTGGGGTGACAAACGGTGTATGGGAAGGGGAGAATAACCCAGAAATAATATCTCAGAAGGGAAGAAAACTCTTTTCTCAGAGAATAATAAGATGACATTTCTGTATAATGACTCTAATTGCATCCAGAATGTACAATCAGGTAACATTAAGTATTCCTGGATTAGCAAAAAGAATAGATTCAAATTAGAAACAGTTATCACTGTGCTTTGACACCGGCAAAAACCTTTACTTACAGGTTCTGAAATTGACAAGAGCAAATGCCAATCAAATAAATAAACCATAGTTCAGTGGGGACTTGTGCAGAAGAAATTATTATTTCAATGCCAAGTCACGTTTACAGCTTTGAACAAGTAGCAAAACATGGGCATGTTTCTAAAATGGATTTCCCAGCAACCACGCAAAAGCCAGAGGGGATGGCTTAGTGTTTTAAGCCTGAGATTTGAAATACCTAGACTCCCTGCAAACTACAGCGTTAAATCCTCTGTAGAACCACAGCTTCAAATGCTATCAGGAAAGACTCAACTCTGCATCCTTTAGAGACTGATAAATTGAAAGCCATGAAGTTCAGCAGAAAAGGAGGGAATTTACGGCTGCCCACAACTACCACCGATCAACCTTGAACACACACACACACACACACACACACAGTATTTGTAGCAGCTTTTAAGATCAACAGGAGATTTAATTCTTGGAAAGACTTAAGCATTTTGAATCCAGAAATCATCCAACTCTCGTACGCACCAGCTTCATAAACATCAATACTAACATTCAGACAACCCAAAGTGGACGGAAAATATTTTGAGCTTCTATTTAATGCAGTCAAAAATCTGTGTGCTCACTTTAAGATTCATTCTAGGTATCCAGCCACTTCATGGGTATTTCCACATTCTATGCAGATTGTTCCCCCCAGACACTAATTGATAGATATTTGTTAAATGCTAATTCAAACAAAAGCATATTACTTAATTATTTTTTGAATGTTCATCTAACTCTTACCTCATTCATTAAAGCAAAACAAAAGTATTATTATCTCCATATTATAGATAAGAAAAGCATATCTCTGGAAGATTAAATGAGCTAGTCAGAGCTGCCATACAGTTGCCCTAAATTTAAATGTTACAAGAACATTTCTCTGATTAATACAGACATTTTACAAAACAGAAATAAATGATGCATTCTACATTTGAATAAAAATAATTTTATAGCTGGCTTTTAAAAACCATCAACACTACATATCTGTTACATATAATTAATTATTGAAATAAGAAAGTGGGGTAGATCCTAAGAAAACTATGTGATATGGGACTGACTGACAAACTGCTAATATAGGTGGAATTGTCTTTAAATTTTCCTGCTTAATAACTGTTTTGTTATATGTAATTTTACTATGTTATCGTTAAAACCTTCCTTTTTAATTAAACGGAAAAAGGAAGGTGAGGTGGGAGTCCCCTTGGTGTGCTGTGATTACCATTAATGAATAAACAACTGCTTTGAGCCTAGCACAGAGCAGCGCAGGGTGGAGCCGAGCTAGGTGGGGACGATGGAACTGAATACTGGGAGGAGGAAGGCAGAGTCAGGAAGACACCATGGAGCCACTACTGGAGATAGATGTGCTGGAAATTTGCCTGTAGGCCATAACCTCATAGTGATACACAGATTAATAGAAATGGCTTAAATTAATAGGTAAGAGTTGGCCAATAATAAGTTATGTTACATGAGGGCAGGTTTGTTGGGGTTTCTGTCCTGCCCTGTTCCGACAGCCAACAAGGTACCAAAGAAATTACACAGAGGTCTCCATAAATTATAAACTGATTGGCCCATTACCTCAGGCTTCTTGTTAACTCTTGTAACTTATATTAACCCATTGTTCTTATGTATGTTAGCCACGTGGCTCAGTACCTTTTTCAGCAGGGCAGGTCACATCCTGCTTCTTTTGAGATTTGTGGAGGATTCAGGAGGAAAGGGCTTCCTCCTTCCTAGAAGTCTCCCGTTCTTATTGCCTGACCTCTACTTCCTCTCTGGTTGACCCGCCTATACTTCCTGCCTGGCCAATCAGCGTTTATTTAAAACATGATTGACAGAATACAGACAAGGTTTCTCACACACACATACACACGCTCACACTTACACACTCATTGTAAAAACACTCAAGCACAATTCTACCGAGAGAAACCTTTACCGTGTTTGGGTGCTTGTCCTGAAACTCGCTCTTGTAGACCACCAGGCTGGACACAAACTCACAGAGATCCGCCTCCTGAGTGCTGGGATTAAAGGCGTGTGCCACCAGCACCCGGTTGACCAGGTGACTTTCTTAGACAAGACTTTTATTTCAAGTAAGTAGAGAATTTGAAGAAAAGAGTGGACACCATGTGAGGAGCTGTCAGGAGTGGGCAGAAGTCAGGCACAGTCTAGTACAGCTTATTACCAAAAACCTTGAGTTTCCTTCCAACCTAGGGTTACCCCAAACCTTGAATAGGTCTAGGAAACGAATTTGAGAATGAGCCAGCCTGAGCCAAGTCAGTGAGATTATTAATGATGGTGTACAATTGCAAAACACGGTAAAGGTTTCTCTCAGTAGAATTGTGCTTGAGTGTTTTTACAATGAGTGTGTGAGTGTGTGTATGTGTGTGTGTGCATGCCCGCTCATATGACTAAGCTGCATTCCTTAATGAATACAATTTACAAGGTGTTATAATGTAGAAAGACATAAAATTTAAATAAAATGTCCTTCAATCTCAGAAATTTGTCCATCTAAGGATATGCTAGGGGTGTTAATACTGTAAAAATCCAAGGTTACACCTGGTCTAAGTAAAGACGGTCATTTTTACCCTTCTTGTTTGAGCTGTCCTTAGGAAAATACAAATCTCTACAGAAAATAAAATCTCTTTATCAGTTTTGTTGAAGCTTCTTGACTCTCAGCAGAAAAGGCAAAATAAGATCCCAGAAGGGAGGGTTTTCCCCCTTCTCTTGTTCCCTTAAATTTGCCAGTCTTGCCGTGTTGCCTGTGTAAGAGTGGGTTCTTTCAGCTGAAGGAATTATATCACCAAAAAAAAAAAAAAAAAAAAAAAAAAAACGAGCTGCAGGAACTAAGATCAATTTTCCATGTATTATATTTTATAATTTCTGAAGGCATGTCTCAGTTCTTTGAACTTATAAATAACAACCCAGGTGCTACGGGAAATTAATTCCGAAGACAATAAGTGTTTCCCTTGCTTTCTCATTCCGTTTCATCCATCTTTCCCATCTCACCTAGCATGAGCTTCATGCTCATTAGCACAGCACAAGTAGTTTGGGCCTCCTCCAAAACCCCATAGAAAGATCATGTGTCGTTTCTTTTTAATTACACCTAACTTTTTAATAGCACTTTCCTGCCTGGGGATAATTCTAGGCTATCTTATGCTGTTTAAATTGCAGATTCGGTTTCCACTCAACAAGAACCTGAAGATTTTCTAAGCCTCACAACTCCCATGTAGTTCATATTTTACCAGTCTGGATAGATTTATAGATGCTCTTTAAAATTATGTCTTCCTTCAGCTACCTGGACAAGCATCCCAGAGCCCCAATGGGATTACTGGTCCATGCTCACACATCTGCGCGCCAACTGAATTATCAAAAGGAGCAGCCGGCACCACGCATGTAAGGCTCCCATTTCTCCTTTTATTCAAACATTTATTTAGTACTTAATGGTGCCAGGCATGAAGGTAAAATAAAATACCTTCTGAAAAGAATGGAGTTAGCGTTCCTGGCTGGAGGCGAGCAGTCTGCACTTCAGTGGCCAAGGTAAGGGTAAGTTTCTATTTGCCCAGCATGTCCTTCCCTTCCAGCTCAGGGGTTTGTAACGGAAGGACGTCCTACAAAAGGCTATGGTGAAGAAATGATGGAAAGTATGTGTCAAACACACGTCGAACGAATCTGGTCCTAAGCAAAAACACGGCACCTGTATTCAGAATCATTGTCCATTTTTGAGGAAATCCTGAATATGAGTTAGGTCTGATTTTCAGCATTTAATGTGCATCTAAGTCGGCAAGTACGTCGAAGTCAAATAGTACCTGTCAGCTATCAGAAGATCGTGTCGTGCAACTCAGGGGCGCATAATTTCATATTCATTTTCAAAGAGGTCAGTCTGCCTTTAAATGCGAGCTAAGCAGTATACTTTATACTTTAGCAAAGAACTAAATGTGTATATGTATCAGCACATGAGCACAAAAGGAAACAAAAAAACAAACAAATAAATAAATAAGTAGAGCTGGCCAGTACAGAACCACAGCACCAGACTTAAAAAAAAAAAAAAAAAACCTCCAGGGGCCCACAGGAGGCCTCGTCTCGCGAGAGTTGAGGGAGTTGGCTGGAGACCAAAGGAGAATCACGAGTTTAGAGTCTCCGCTGGCCGAGACCTTTCTCGTGCTGGCCCGCTGGGCGCGCGGCTGGCTGGGACTTTTCTCGCGCTGCTCCGCTGGGCGTTCTGCTATGGCGCGGAAGTCGAATCTGCCTTTGCGTCTCCTTCCGTTGGTGCTGGGCATCGCCTTGGCGCAGGGCTCCAGCCTCCTGCCCCTGGTCCTCAACACTTGGCCTTTTACGAATGCAACGGCTGAAGGTGCGGAGCGGCGGCCCGGGGTGGGTGGCCGCGCTGTGCGAGCTCCTCTGCGGGAAGCTGCGCTTGGCCCTGATAATAAAGTTACATAGGGGCGAGGGAGCCAGCTGCAGAACCCGGGCCTCCTTCCAGTCTTCTCCCTGCATCGCTTTGGCACCTGACCCTTTCTCCATCCTCCCTGCCACTGCTGCATGTTAGGTTCGGGCATATTTATTGCTCCCAGCACCATGTTAACTGACCTGTGACCCTCAGGCCTTCCTGCTTTGCTCTGCAAGGGTAACCTGCCTTACTTTTTGTGGCACTCAGTCTTTTACCATGCATGATGTGTTCTTTCTCCCACATGCCACTTCTTGTGAATGCCTTCTGTTCCTCCAGTACTCTCTGGGTTCCAGTTGATCCACGCAGGTTCTGTTTTCCTTGTCACTGAGACTGATGGATAGCTTCCACCCTTGATTATACATTAAAATTATCCGTAAGTTTCTTGGCGCTGTCTGTAACCTACAGCCCTCAACCCCCTGTCACATTTGAGACTGTTATCATATTAAACATCTGTGGGCACAATTGGGTACAGAATTAAGTGTAGGAGAATTTGTATGTTGTGGGGGATGCATAGGAATCAGAGAGAATGAGAAATCAGACAAAAAAAAAAAAAAGAGACCCCCAACAATAATAAACAAAGGAAGTCCGATGTCATGTGCAGGGGACAGTTCTGTATTAGCNAAAAAAAAACCTTCAAAGACTTACAAGTAAAGTGGCTGCCCTTTCAAGACATACCCACTCTACATGAATGTCCACAAAACACCGTAAAAATGTGGCTACCTTAGAGAAAGTGTCTGCTTTTGAACCCTCTGAAACACACTGTGTGCCCTTTAATCACATCTATCCATTTCTCTTGAAAACGAGAATTATAATTAAAATATTATCTCAAAGCTGCATGAAGATGAGATTTATTCGCCCACGTGACGTCGTTTGCTGTTGTGATATTGTGTCGGACCTGTTGTCTGTCACAATTGCTATCAAGTTAGTTATGAATAGTTTAGTAATCTAATGTGTGACACATGGCTGTCACCCCAGCTTTCCGGAAGCTGTGGTAGGAAATCCAGACTTCTAGACATGCATTGGCTGTGGGTGGATTTTCAGGTGGGCTTGATCGAATGGTAAAACCCAATCTCACAAAGCAAAGTAATGAAGAAATGTTAAAGTAGTTGAAAATGCTGTTCAGTTCAACTGTCTCCAAAGAGTTTCAGTTATCACTCTTAAAGATGACGTGTTTGTTTTTTTTTGTTGTTGTTGTTGTTTTGTTTGGTTTGGTTTGGTTTTGGTTTTTCAAGACAGGGTTTCTCTGCGTAACAGCCCTAGCTCTCCTAGCTCTTGTAGACCAGGATGGCCTAGAACTCACAGAGATCTGCCTGCCTGCCTGTGCCTCCGGAGTGCTGGGGTTAAAGGCGTGCACCACCACTGCCCAGTTTAAGATGATGAATTTGTTAGAAGAAACACTTACTGATAAGATTGTTAGATACTCACTTCCCACTAAGAGCCGAGGTCTTTGACTTTTTGATAGTAACTAGTGATATAATTTTGTCTGTCTCATTTTAAGTTCCTTGCAGCACTTTTGTACGATTTGATAAAATTATTTAAGATTTCGACTTAATGATATAAATGTTAAAAAAAAAAAAAAGCTTAAATAGGCCTTCCAAAATGTTCTTGGCTTGTTGTATTTCACTTTGAAAAATATATGCCTATAAATGAGCCCTATTGGAATTTAACAGCATGGCGGACATTAGAGTCTGGAGGTTCTGCCCTGGATGCGGTTGAGAATGGCTGTGCTGTGTGTGAGAGGGAGCAGTGCGATGGCACAGTAGGCTATGGAGGAAGTCCCGATGAACTTGGGGAAACCACCCTGGATGCCATGATCATGGATGGGTAAGAACACTCTGCAGGACGTGTCTCTGCGCTTTCATGTCAGGCTGGCTTATCTTCAGGAGCGCGGTCTTCTGAGAACGAGGCGCGAGGTCGCCTTAGTGTGGCCCACTCCACGTTCATGATGCTTGTCCTTTCTAAACACAAAGAGTTAACCGGAAAAAGAAAGCAAAACCCAAAGGTCCTCCTGATAGTAGGTCATCACGGCAAAGTAAGTGGTTAAGTCGCTTTCGCTGATGAGAAGCCCGGAATCCAAAGCTGTGCCCCTGACCCAGTGATTTACCTGCCGTCTGTACCTGCTGTGGCTTCAGTAACCTCAAGCCTGAAGGCCTCTTTTAAAAGCCGTGTTTAAAATAAGCTGTTGAGATATTCAGTAAATTGACTTTCTGTTCTTTAATTTTGTCTGTGGGAATCCATGAACTTTACGGGTTGTTTTCGCTTCTGTGGTAAGATGGAGTTTTAGCCTTCCACATATTGCTGCTTAGAGAAATGCAATTTTTCTGCTCAAGTACCAACAGAAAATGCCTTCCGTAAATCTTCCCGTATTGTTGCCTTACAGCACTGCTATGGATGTGGGAGCAGTAGGAGACCTCAGAAGAATTAAAAATGCAATTGGCGTGGCTCGGAAAGTCCTGGAGCATACAACACATACGCTTTTAGTAGGGGAGTCAGGTATTTTGAACCTACTGAAATTTTGTTCTAGTCTTTTTGTCTACGCTCACTGTAAAAAAAAAAAAAAAGTAGAACTCACTGTGAAGTAGAGATCAAAGGAGATCCAAGTTAAAATTAACAACTGTTTTATTTCATGTCTGGTTAGCTGGATAGGTTACTTCTAAATCCTGCTTTGTCTTTCAGACTGCATTTTAAACAGTACGTTAGTATCTGTCTGTGAGTGGTTTCTATTGAAACAGGGTCACTATCAGTTGTCTTCCTACAGGTATGAGACTCCTATTACACTGTCCTTGAGTCCTTTCCAAGTTCCATTGCGGAAGGTCATAAAGTAGCCTATAATAAAAAAATATATAATGATAAATATATTTATGAAGCAACCTTAATAGGCTTGAAATAGAATTGCAGACTCTCTGAGAAGGATGTGTTTTGGTCTTTGGAATTCATTTGTCTGTTGGGTTCTTTTTCCTCTAGTTAGAGCGATAGAGAATTCTGGAGGTGACAGGGGTGAGCTTCAGAATAGGAATGGGAGATGGCAGAAGTAAGGCAGTAACAGAAATGTGCACTCGGCCCAAAAGTCTCCAATAGATCAGTGATTGAAAAGACACAGGGAAGCTGAAATCCAGAAATGACTCCCTAAAAACTACTTACATCCAAACACTCCGTTAAAAGCCTCAGACGCCTTTCCATTCCCCATGTGAGAGATGGCTGACCCAGAATGCCAGTAGTGCATGGTTTTGCTTAGAAATGCATGGGCTTATACTTTTCTCTTTCATCTCCAGCCACCAAGTTTGCTGAAAGCATGGGATTTACCAATGAGAATTTATCTACCAGTGCCTCAAAAGCTCTTCATTCAGACTGGCTTGCTCAGAACTGCCAGCCAAATTATTGGAGAGTATGTATGTAAATTCAACATGCAAAAGCAAATTGAAAATGCTGAGTGATTCCCTGGGGTTGATGACTCCTGCTCTCTGGCAGGAATTTGTAAATTGAAGGTTCACTGTGTGTGTGATGAATGGAGTAGACATCATCAACATTGTTTTGCTTGCATTTTCATGAAACAAGATCCAAAGTCTAAAATATTTCTTAGACATTATCCTGGTGAAATATATGCAGCACGTTGCTCATATTTTGACTAGGTCTGTGGTTTGTCATTTGTGGGATCAGTTTTCTTTACTAGGAATTTTAGCATAAATCAGTTTGATTTTTGTAGGCTGAGTTTTCCTGTGCTGGCAACACTCCCAAATATCCACACAAAGACTTATTTATTGTAAATGCTCAGCCAATAGCTCAGGCTTGTTACTAGATAACTCTTACATTTTAAATTAACCCATATTTCTTATCTACCCTCTGCCACATAGCTCGTGGATTGCTACCTCATTTTCTACCCATCCTGCTTCCTCTAACTCTGCTTGCATCTCCCGTGACTCTGCCCTTCTTCCCAGAATTCTAGTCCGTCTCTCCCACCCAATCTCTACTGCCCAACTAAAAGCCAGTCTTTCTTTTTAATTAACCAATGAAAGTAATACACATTTACAGGGTACAAAGATTGTTCCACAGAAGATTCACCACACAGATTCCTTTTTGAAATTTCTTAGTCTCTAATCTGTTTTTTTCCTTAGACCCTAATTACCAAAGTTTTCAGGGTTTAGCTCAAAAAAAAAAAATTCTTCATAAAACAGCTGCATGGTAACCTTGTGCATGAGTGTTATAGGTGTGAGTAAAATGAGCACCCCTAAACTAAAAATCTGAAGTGCAAAACTCTTTCAGCACCAGCAAATGCCATAGTGCAAGTTCCAAAGGCCATGCTGCTGCTTCATTCAATGAATTGCCATCAAATCACAAGTGCAACTAAAAGTCTAGCTTCATAATCTTCAGACTAATCATATAGATAGGCATAAACCATAGGTGAATTTTATGCTTAGACATCTATCCGCTCATAAGATACCTCATGAACTTATAAAAATTCCAAAATCTGAAGGAAAAAAAAATCCAAAACACTTCTAGTCTGAAACCTTTCAAATAAGTGGTACTGAACCTGTATTAAGTATTTAGCTTAATACCAATCTGTTCAGACAATCTAAATGTATTGGCGTATTCCTGTACTTTTAATATTTAAAGGAGTCTTAGACTGCCACTATATAGTGGCTGCAACCATAGGGGTCAGTCTAGGGTTTGCAGGCTACAGGAAGCTAAAGAGAGCCAAAGATGTGAGGTACCAAACACAAACTCATAAAATGCTTACAACATGATATTTGGGGCAGCATTGTTTTGTTTTATTATAACTTGATTGGGCAGTTCTCAAGTGTGAAGGTTAGAGCTGACAATGCCATATGCCTGTAGTTAGACACCTTATAAGCCTAGATTGAAAGTAAACATGCTTTTAAAACAGATTTTTCTTGAAATCTCAGAATTTATCATCTGGGAACCATATTGTGACAGATAAAGGTTAGGCTAGGTACTTGTTCCATTGTGGCTAATATGTAATTTAACAACAACAACAAAAAACTTGATGTCTGTCATTATTCTAAGGATTGTATGTATATAAAGAGGGCATCCATCGGCTTGGTCTTTGTCTTGTATCTATCTCATCAGTAGAATGCAATTTTGAGAATCCTCAGTTTTCACGTAAGATTAAGTGAATTTTTGAGCTCTTAGTTACTGATGTCTTTTTGGTTTCCAACCAGTGATTAGCAGTTTTACACAATTATTTGCCAATTCTTAAAACACCCTTTTAACCAAAACACTTGAATCCTGTTTACAGAAAGTTATACCAGATCCTTCAAAATACTGTGGACCCTACAAACCATCTGGTGTCTTAGAGAAGGGCAGTCCTGTTGAAAAAAAAGTGGACATCCATGGTCATGATACTATTGGTAATTCACTTTTTATACAATTTTATTGATTATTTTAGTTATGATATTCTGTAGCTCATATTCATTTTTATTAATGTTCTAAAAGTTAGTTAGCTTTCATTATTTTAAATGCCAAGTGAATACACCCTTCTTATGTGTATCTTTCTATCACTATATATAAATGCACATATATACATATATAATGAGCTTAAACACATAAAAATTCATGTTTGTAATATATAAATATAATTTTGTTTTAGCATCTATATAAAGTGTTGTAATTACTTACACAATACACCAAATATCCATTGACTATTAAATTGTAGGTTATCAAATTGTTAATATTTAATGCTTTGATTATTTCATGTAATTTGCTGTTATATAAAATGACTTGTAATAATTTTTGTAAGCTATATTATTGACAAGTTCTCTTAATCAAAATGAATGATTTGGGGGGAGAATTGCCTTTGAAAAGGTACTGAAAGTACCTGGTAGATTTGAAGAGGAAGAGTATGAGTTTGGGGTTTTTTTGTTTTGTTTTGTTTTTCTTGGCTTTTTTGGCCAATGCTACTATGAAACCAAGTCATTAGCATAGTATAATTTAATATTCTTAATTTTTTGTTTTATCCTCCCTGTAATTAATGAGAGAACATACTTTATTTTCATAATAGAATAGGTATGTAAAAGCACACTATCATAGACTTGATGGATTGTAAACATCCCTCAAACAGAGCAGTCATCAGCTGATCCATTATTTGGCTATATTTAAAGGAAGCATTGGGTACTTACTTTTTTTTTTTTTTAACTTCTAGGCATGGTTGTAATCCATAAGACGGGACATATCGCTGCGGGCACATCTACAAATGGTTTAAAATTCAAAATACCTGGGTTAGTGTTTCCCCAAGAGCAGATTTCTCGTCTCAGCTGTGTATCCAATGTAAAGCTATATATGCGAGGGCTGCTATAGGGTACCAAATACAAAACTGAAACCCTTCCCTAACAGACAAGTGTGAAAGAAGCATGGTGCCATGTGAGACTGGCCAAAGCAAGCATCACAGCCAGGGCTTCAGAGTTCAGGAGTGTCGGGTTAGTCTGGATCCTGAGTTGTTAGTGATGTCAGTCAAGTGGTAGTGGAGACTGGGACCTGAACACAGAGGGCTGAAGGAGCACACGCAGCACACAGCCAATGCAGCCAGTGTATACAAGTAGTACACTCCAGGTTGAGGGTTTCTGCTGGCTGGAACAGAGGTGCAGTGTGTGTGTGTGTGTGTGTGTGTGTGTGTGTGTGTGTGTGTGCGTGCGCGCGCATGTAGGAGGTTGTTGTTTTGTTTTAAGTAGAACAAAGGCATTAAGTAGGTTTATTAAAAGGGGAAACTGGCCAAAGTTTGACACCTTACTTAGGAAGCAGTGTAAGAAAATAATTCAGAACTGTTCAAGTACTGCAGACATTAAGAAAAGTGTAATAAAAGAACAGTCACTGTAAATCTGTGTGATTCGATACAACAAACTGACGACAGGTTTTTGCTTAAAATTGTAATTGATAAGTAAAAGATGTAGTTTTGAAGCAAAACGTGCTATTTTCATATATGTAAACAAGTAAAATAGTTGAACCAAGCTGTTTAACTTATGTATTATCTCACACGCTTTTTAAAATATATGCTCTTAGTGGTTACATATCAAATGATTATTTTTAAATGTTGCACATCTCTAGAATTTATTCCTCCCATTTTAATTAAAATTTCTTTTCTTTTTCTGCCAACCCACATCTCTCCAACTACCCTCTCTCTACTATAGACAAACCAATATTTTAATCTTTTTCTATAGTTCAGTTTTGTTACACTGCACATCTATCTGAAAAGAAAGTCATATAATTAACATAGCTGTCTGAAAACTATAGTTAATAAACAAGCGGAAATGCAATCTAGTGGGGAATCTACTTAAAGCAGATACCAGTGGCGCTGTGAAAACAGCCCCTAATTTTGAAAGAGTTCATAACATGATTTAGTTTACCCTTGGTTTCCTGTTCTAAACTGTTCTGTTCTCTACGCACCAAGTCGTGTAGGAGACTCACCAGTACCTGGAGCCGGGGCCTATGCTGATGACACTGCTGGGGCAGCTGCAGCCACGGGGGACGGCGACATACTACTGCGCTTCCTGCCTAGGTGTGACTTCTTACCTTGGTCAATTTTAGAGATGCTTAGAAGAGTTGTGTCATGTCAGGACATAGTCGATGTTTGTAGCGTGTTTTCCTAATTCATGTGCAGAAGAGACTTTCGTGAGACCGTGCAAGGTATTTTGGTTTGTTGTTGTTGTGGCTAGTTCGTTTGTAATCATTCCCTTGAGTCACCATTATCTTGGGGAATGAAAAGTGCCTCACTGTGCTTCATCGAGGAGAATGCTTATGATGTGTTTACTGAACTGACGCAAGGCCATGGTGAAGGGACCGAGGAAAATAGAAAAACTACCGCTGGATGTCCTGGACACGTGCGGGATTTTCTCCTGAGATTGTAGCTTCTTTCCCCATGCGAATGTAACCTCTATTTGTGACTTCTGACTGGTATTACTAAAATGACAGTTACTCAGCCAAAGTCAAAAATAATCGTCCTCGTCTGAAATTAACGGTGGATGAGTTGAAGAGACGACATTGTAGCAGGGCTTGCTTGCCCTGATGCTAAGGCTGTGACAGTAATTACTGACTCGTGTTCATTCATAGGTATTCTAAGTGTGACAGTATGGTTGGTTCAGATTTTCTGACGTCAACTTCGACTAAGGTGGAGTTAGTGTTTCTTGTATTCTCTTATATTAAGTTGTCACCTCTATTTAAATTAGCTACCAAGCTGTAGAATATATGAGAAGAGGAGACGACCCATCCACAGCTTGCCAGAGAGTGATTTTAAGAATTCAGAATTATTATCCGGAATTCTTTGGGGCTGTGATATGTGCCAATGTGACAGGAAGTTTTGGTAAGTTAGATCTGTGTTTTTGTTTGTCTGAATTTACTAGTGATTATAAAAGAAACACACTTCTGTATGTCTGAGCACGCAATATGCCGTGTTCTATCTGAAAAGGGGGTCTGTAAAGTTCTGAGTGAACGTCAATGAGGAGCTGTCGATACCTGTAAAATGTTGAAATATGTACTTAAAACCTTATATTGTTTGACTGCTGGTTGTCATGGGCTACTCTTGGGCTGTCAGTTCTTGTCTTCTGCACATATCTTAAAAGTGTAGTTTTGGCCGGGAGCACGTGTTGACAGGCTAATTTAGTCCGATGCTTTTACTGCTTAGAGATGGTGGGGACAAGTTAATCTCCCTTACTTCTTTCTCATTCATTAAAACATTTCAGTCATTTCGATCCTCTTGGCTCTGCAGAACAAAACCGTTTACTACTGAGTCAGCCAGACAGGCCAGCAGAGGTGCCATGGCAGTGCTTGGCATGTCTCCTCTTCTGTTTGCTTTCCATATGAGCCAATCACAGCTGCAAAGCATTTAAGGTCAACCATGCTGGTTCTCAGCACTGTGCTTTCAGATGGAGAATATGCGCAGCTTCCCAATCAATAGAGCTTATTAGGTTAGACTGCTCATTGCTGTTCTTTGATCTTTTACTTCCCACACTTTTGTATTTGAAGAGCTCGTTTGAAGAATTCCGCATTCTTTTTTAAGTCCTGAGATAGAAGAGTCAAAGAAAGTTATTGGGGCTGCTTTATGTATGAAATAAGGCAGTTTAATGATTCTCTTTTAACAGATAAGCCACAGAAGGCCCAAATTTACATTTAGCAGGGTGGGAAGATACTAATTATCTTACTATAAAATTAAAACTGGACTCTTTCCTAATAAAGTCATGGCAAAAAGACCTCTCCCCCGCAGGTGTGCAAACAGAAACTAAACTTAGAGAGAACGCATATTGGCAAACAACTCTTCTTGCCTTCTTTGAGAGTGGAAGAGCAGGGTGGAAGGAAGCAGGCATTTAGAAAGGACTTATAGGGAAGAGGATGTTTTTGTTGCTAGGAAAATAAAAGCTTTGGTAATTTCTCCTAAGAAAGGGTTGGAAGAGTGAAATACTGGAGTGACAGCAAGTGTATTGGGGAAGGGAACCAGCTGCTTGTCCGATGGTCCGGGGTGAGTTAAGGGTTGGAGAAATGACTCAGAAATTCAGAGCACTTGTTCTGGAACAGGCCCGATGTTTGGGTCCTAGTACCCACAAGGTGGCTCTCAGCCATCTGTACTCCAGTTTCAGGATGTCTGTCTTCTTCTGACCTCCTTGACATCAGGCACATACATCCAGGCAAATACTTATACACATAAAATAAAATAAGTTTTTAAAAGGCTATATTACCACCTTATTTCCTCCTCTTTTATGACCATCAGCTACCACTATAAAGGGTAGCATGTAGATTATATACGTACATATACTATGTGAACATAGGCATGCAAGAGCCAATGTCTAGGCAAATGCTATCTTTCTTGGTTCTCAGTACATGCCTCCAGTAACCCTCTGTCTCCTTTGTTTGACTCAAGGTGCTGCTTGCAACAAACTTCCAACGTTTACTCAATTTCATTTCATGGTTTATAATTCTCTACAAAGTCAGCCAATGGAAGAAAAAGTAGACTGCATCTAATCCCTCTTGTCCGTTAGCATGTGCGTTTAAAGAGGAAAGAAAGTAGGGCTGGGACAGTTGCTCACCGACATCATATAGTGGTCTTCAAGTTCTTGTGTGAGTTAAGCGCAAAAATAAATTATGCTGCAGTGACATTTCTGTACCTACATTTTTATTTATTTATTTATTTATTTATTTATTTATTTATTTATTTTTATTTAAGGTCTGTTTCCCACTTGCGAATGAATATGCATACTTGTATGATGTATTTTTGAAACTTTAAGAGATATTTGAATTTCTAATCAATGTGGCAAGAAAGGTCTATAGTGAGGACTTATTTTCACAATGCTGTAGTAATACAATATCTGTATTTGAGTA
This sequence comes from Alexandromys fortis, assembly GCF_014885135.2. Lineage (NCBI taxonomy): Eukaryota > Metazoa > Chordata > Mammalia > Rodentia > Cricetidae > Alexandromys > Alexandromys fortis. Next base: position 1,426,869 of record NW_026067938.1, on the reverse strand, counting down.
CTCAGAGTACACAGGCATGCCTGGTCCAGGGACATAGTAATGCTACCTCAGAGGATTTGGCCAATTGAATTTCTGATGTTATACTGATATGTCCCTTACAGGTGACCATTTTGGTTTTACCTACTGTTCTTTAATAGCTTTAAGCAGGAATAATGCTATTAAAATATATGGTTTTTATTCTATACATTATGAAAAGCTGATAAGTGTTACTTGGTTTTTTTTTGGATTTCTCTTTGATGGAGCACTCAGTAGGGGAAAGTTACTAATCCATAGAAATCTCTGGTCTTTGGACAACTAATATTCAGTATAGATCATCTCTTTTGAATTTACATAAGGAATTCTTTTTTATAATTTTACTAATCTCTTGCATCAAGGTAGGGGTTGCATTAGAAAATGTCAATAAGTATGTTGTCTAGCTTGTCATTGTTTTCCAAATTTCTATATTAACTATTCATGACAGACAAGTACAGAGACACCGTATGTCTGATTTCTCAAAATTATTATTTACTCCAAAATTATCATTGCTTAATCTGTAGTCATTAATAAGATGAATGTATTATATTGTTTTCAACACTGTTAGTACTGTTTTTTTGTGTTTTTTTGTTTTTGTTTTTTTTCTTTTTTCTATTATTATAATTATTATTATTATTATAAATTTCCACCTCCTCCCATTTTCCCCCCTTTCCATTCCCCCTCCCCCTCCCTCTCCAGTCCAAGGAGCAGTCAGGGTTCCCTGCCCTGTGGAAAGTCCAAGGTTCTCCCCCCTCCATCCAGGTCTAGGAAGGTGATCATCCAAACAGACTAGGTTCCCACAAAGCCAGTACATGCAGTGGAATCAAAACCCAGTGCCATTGTCCTTGGCTTCTCAGTCAGTCCTCCTTGTCAGCCACGTTCAGAGAGTCCGGTTTTATCACATGCTCCATCTGTCCCAGTCCAGCTGGCCTTGGTGAGCTCCCATTAGATCAGCTCCACCGTCACAGTGGGTGGGCACACCCCTCGCAGTCCTGACTTCTTTGCTCATGTTTATTAATATACACAAGTATTTGTTACCTTTTGAAAATAACCCATGATATTTGTTCTTAGGCAATCCTACCTATCCCAATTACTTGGGAAGCCACTTTCAAAATGTCCACTATCAGCACAGAGTTGGAGTATTTAAATTTGAGCTCAGTTTAATAAGAATGCTGAAACTACATGATATACTAAATAGTTTTAGCCCAGTTTAGTAACGGTCCTTTACAAAGGAAGTGTTTGATGTCAGAAAGAGGAAATACCTAGATTATTTCCCCGGAGAATTCATATGAACGCTACTCAAGAGTATATGTCTAACGCAACAAACGAGGAGAAAACTATTAACCTCAGTCTGTTCTAAAAATGGTGATAATTTCACATTCTTCACATAATTGCCTTAACTCATATTGGGATAATTTTCTATGACTATTTCACTAATGACTTCTTATATGTTGATTCTTATTTCTGCTAGCCATGGTATAAGCTACTCCCGCCGAATCCTTTCCACGAACCATTGCCAGCTCCACATTCCTGCGTGTGGTAGTTTTGCTCTTGCTTCCTCTGATCTGCTACAAGCGGCTAAGTAGTTCTGGAAATACATTTTGAGTGAATTTGGAGTGTGAGACCTTCCCCGATTTTTTTGTATTTTGTCAAGCATGGCAACATGCTGATTGCTGCTCCCAACTGCTTGTGTCCTTGAAAACTATAATGAGCAGACATCCATGACAGTACCCAGTGGAAATAAATTATTAATCAGTATAGACTATCCTAACTAATATATAAAATACACCAATCAGGTAAAGAGTTTTGCGAACACTTCTAAAATAATATGATTATTTAAAAACCTCAAAATTAATTTCTTTTCCTGCTTAGACAAAGATAACCAGGAAGATGGTGATAAAATATTCATTCTAAGAATGTTTTTTAAGTGTTGCCGGTAGTTCCAGATGATGTTTTCCTAAGGAATCTCTCCTATTTTTTTTTTTTTTTGAAAGAAGCCTATACACCTGTATTTAGTGATTCCTGACGATGCAGGGGGAAAAAAGCATTCACACCAGCATGGTACTGCCGTGTATTCAGGAACTGTTTTCAAGGATGTTCCTGGAGCAGAAATCTTACAAGACTGAGAAGTCGCCCCCCGCGAGAGGGCACATTTGTTTGTGTCTAATACTGTTCTGTTTCTCTGTGAAGAAAACGGCAGGTGGCTTTGTTTGCAGCCCCTAATAAAAGACTGAGATTTCTCAAGACCATGTGTCATGCCCACGTTGTAGACTCTTTCTGGAATGAACACTCGGACACCAGGGAAAGGAGGTGCCACGGGTGGATCAAAGCCAGGCTAGCTCCCAAAGGCACTCCATCCCTGGTCCTGTTTGTCTCTCATTTGATCCTCTAAAACCATGGGGTGGGACGAGCAAGCAAGCTCTTTGTCTCGGACATGCCTTCTATTCTGTCTTCCAGCTTTGATGACAGTGTGACACGCTAATTGTTTGCAGGTGAGATTGTTAGTTTTGAGTTGAGCCAGGAGATGATGAAAATAGCCCTTATTTAGGACGCCCATCTAAATCATCTAAATGGTAACTAAACAAAATATTCAGATGGTGACTAATGCAAGTTTTAACAGGTGACACAGAATACTTCACACAAAATATTAAATATTTCATGAAGTTCACATTTCCTCCTGTTTCAAAGTATTCTTAGGAGACCTTGACTTATTGTATTGTCTTTAATTAAAAATAGACATTTGTACTATATTTACAAAAATATCTATCTTCAAGATCAACAATCAAGTGATTTCTTTTGACTTTAGACGGTAAATGATAGGTACAGTGTATTTTAGTTGATATTTCGTACCCAGGCAATATATCTTCAAAGCCCATAATTTTAAATTATTGAACATTTCTTTCAAATATCATGAGTCCTGATGTTCTGTGGTTGAATATAACCCCAAGAACAAGAAAGTTAATCTAGGGCCATTAATAGTACAATTAAAATTGTACAATTCAAGCTTATTTGAATATATCTATTGCTGACATACATCTTCATTGGAAAGCAATTCTGAAAAGAAATTAATGTATTTTTGTCATTTTTTTCTGGTCAATTCTTGGTTAAGATCCCAGGCTTTTGGTTTGTTTTCTTGATTATTAAACTTGTCACATATTATGCAGTAGGTTTTCAACTCTCTTACACAATTAAAAGATGAGTTGATGGTCTACAGAGCTAGTTCCAGGACAGGCTCCAAAGCCACAGAGAAACCCTGTCTCGAAAAACCAAAAAAAAAAAAAAAAAAAAAAAGAAAAAAAGATGAGTTGATGAGGTCCTCAAAATTGTGCTGAATAAGTGTTCCGTGATTTCTGTTTTATTATATAACCTAGGGTCAGCCAGTTTTAGAAAAAGAAAGTCATATTTTACTACTGAGGAAATCACATCTACTTAAAGGATAAAAAATGACCACACTCAGCGTGGATATAATGGAAGTCGGAGCTGCTGTGTCCAACCTATTTGCCTCTGAGTTAAGGGGAGGAAAGTTATTTATGGTTCCAGTGCACGGATACTGCATTAAGAATTGGTCATTTGATTTAAACTTGTGACCTTTCCGAGTGGCGCATTAGATGTGTTTGCTCATTTATTTTCTCTAATTAAAATCTTATTTCTATAATGTGAATGGTGACATATAATATTTTTAAGAAAATCAGAATCTTAGAAATAATAGAGGTAAACAAAGTTATTCTAATTGCTTATAATCGATCTCATTTCTTTCTGACTTGTGTAAAACCCTTGAGCACCATGAATGTCAAAATACTTCTTTCCATTTCTAAATAAAACCGACATTTCTCATCTTTTTTTGTTCTGTTCATTATAATTAAGGCTTGTTCTGTTCATTTGTAAATAAGGTCGAAAAGAAAACCAGAGTTGTAGTAAAATAAATGTCAGACAATGCAGGGTAGCTTAATTTCATTCCATGAGGCCGAGGCAGTATAGTACACGACAGTGCTACATACATTACACGTATTGGCAGACATTAAGTTCTGGTTCATCTCCCCTCTAGAGAGACAATTTTAAGATAATGCAGTATGTTAGACACACACAGAGGCACACACACTGCCTTAAATGAACTTAATTACTTGAATTCAGACCCTGTTCTCTGCCAGTGATTAACTATGTGAACCTGACAATTAGCTTGATTTGATTGTGTCTCAGTTATCTACACTGAGGGAATAAAAATAAAGCACCCACTGCTACAGTCTGAAGTTGGTCTCCCTCCTTCCCAAATTCATTCGCCGAGTCTGGTGCTCAAGGTGATAATAAGGAGATAGGGCCTCTGGGAAATTGCTGAATCTTGAGAGCATCAACTTCAGGGATGGAGCTAGTGCTCTTATGAAAGTGTCTCAGACAAGATCCCTTCCCATTCTTCAATGAAGGCCCTGTCTGAAACAGAAAGCCTTCTTCAGACATGTAATATATTGTCTAGCAGTCCAATATTTAAAGTATTTCAGTCTTCTGCTTTTACCTTTCCTTTTCAACATCTTAATAGAGCAAAATTTACAAAAGGACAAGGAGAGGAAATGGTATAGAAATGAGACAGAAGAGGAAAAAGCTGTCTCACTCCCAAATGAAATGCACAGTCCTGTAGCAAATCTGAAAGAATCAACAGAACACCTCCTAAAACCAGAGAGTCGTGGTACCACAGTAGCGTTCAAGAAGGCCCTCTAGGCTTTCATTCCCTCTTATTCCATCCAGGCTGCCAGCCCCTATATACCGCTCAAAGGCAAGAGAATTTTCTACTGTAGTGAATCCTTTCAGCACTGTAGAGCAAACCTTACCAACTTGATATCCAAGTACGCATCTTTAAACCCTAGCAATCTACCACCTGCCCCCAAGAGATTCTTTTCATCTCCTAATGTGAAATTCATCCTTTTTGATTCCTCATACTTCTGAGGGTTTTAATAACAAAAATTCAAGTCTGAAGGTTCCTCTGAGAATTATGGCTGACTGTACACTGTAATCCCCTATAAAATTAGACACAGGGCCAGCCAGATGTGCTCAGCTGGCAAAGACCCTTATTACCAAGCCTAATAGCCTGAGTTCAGTCTCTAGAACCTTCAGAGAGAACCGAATCCCATATGTTGTCCTCTGGGTCCCACATAGATTATGGCACACATGGGTACAACCTCCAGCACACAAAATTGATTGATTGACAGATCACTGATTGATTAAAGCACAGGCAGAAATTCCCAATCTGAGAGGGAGAAATAGGAGAGGAGCAATGGAGGATCAGAGCATAGCAAACTGAAACTCAGTGGGAAAGACTGCGGTCCTCTGGCTCCTCGAGAAGCAACTGGGGAAGAGTTATGCTGCAAGGCTCAGAGGCCTTACCCATTTTCACCACTATGACCTTGCCTTTACATCCCCCATGATCACACACTTGGACCCTCTCTCTTCACTGCACTGAGTCATTTCTACTGCACGTAACCCTTTGCCATACCTGTAAGTAACCCCAACGAAACTCATTGGTTTACCAAGTTAGACTGTGTCGCTGTCCATATTTTCGCCTTCAATTTCCTATCTGTGGTGTGTTAACATTTATTTATATCTCCCTCAGAGAGTGGCACACAATATTCAATCCGAAAAATTAGACCTTTACTTTTCAGTTCAGTTGCACTCAAAATCTCAGAGCAGGGACAAATTGTAGAGAAATTCCTTGACAGCATATTGCATGAACAGACTATAGTTCTTTTCTCAAGAGTCCTCGTTTCTGTCTGAAACCTCATAACCATAGTCTTTGTGGTCCACATATCTTTCACCACTGGCTTTTCTGCATTCTGAACAGAATCACACACCAAGCTCTACTTGTAGTATCCTATGTTTTCTCTTGCATCATTTTCCAGACTCATCTAAATTCTTTCTGCTTCAAGGCCTGACGCACAGGTTTAATTTCAACAGTGGCCCCACTTCACTGGTATCTGTTTTCTCTATGAGTTACTTTTCGTGTCACTGACTAATTTAAGAAGAGAAATTACTTATTGTGGTTCACAGTGTCAGAGGTCAGTCTGTCACAGGAAGGTCAGCATGCAGAGAGGGTTATATTATGGCAGACCAAAATCACACAGGAAATACAGGACTAGATCAGAGAAGGCCCAGCTCCCAAACACAAATTGACTCATTCCTGAGTTAGGCTTTATTTTCTACCTTCTTTTCTATACCAATGAAGGTCTTATTCCAGTTAGTAAGTCAGTGTCTCATGATCCAGTTGTCTCTGTAAATATCCTCACAACCATCCTCAAATGTTTTCTATGGATCCTAATTATTTACTAGTTTTTAAATCCCCCCGTTATTTACTAATACAATCAAGTTGGCAATAAGAACCATCACAATGTGAAATAAGTAATACAGGGCAAATCTGCTCACAATTTTAGAGTTTCTGTGCACAATAGCAGAGAGGTTATGATGGGGCAGATTAGCTCACCTCATGGAGGCCAGGAGAGAACATTACACTAGTGGAATTTTCCATATTTTCCCCCTTTTGCTCCAGCCAGGCCTCTAGCCTATGAATCAGAATGCCCACATTCAAGGTTGGTCTTATCCACTTAGTCAGTCCTCTCATAAGGAAATGCAATGTGTTCTCATCTTGATGCTTACAAAGCCAAAGCAATCATAGACAATAAATAGCAAATGAATGAAGAAATAGTATTGATAGCAGAGTGTGGAACGTGAGTGTGATTTCCAAAGCAATACTCTCTTGAACAGAATTGTGGCAATTTTATTTGGGAAGACTGGACAGACTCATATAAGATTACATTTTAGGGCCATTCATATTCCAGAAGATGCTCAGTGAAGGAGTACATTTGTACACATGCTTAATTTGACACAAATCAAGAAGGAAGAATGATGGGTGAAATTTTGGTCATGCTTATATAAAGGTGATGTAACACATGTTCAAAAGGTTCAGTTGGTAAACAGGAACACTTGGAAATATGTTCTGCTGGTGTCATGAAGTTGTAACTGAGAAACGCAAGGATATGTTGATGGTGTGTTGATGAAGAAATGTGTCCTTAAAAGTTATGGTCTCATTTATACACAAACTCCTGAAATGCTTTCTACCACAGACACATCTACAGATGTGCTTTACCAATCTCTTAGTCACTTCTCAATCCAATTAAGTTGCCAGTGAAAATGACTTACCACAACTGATTAAAATGACATTAAAAGCAATGATATAATTAGTTAAAAAAACAACCTAACAGCAATACATATAAAATCAGTCTGAGGAAAACTGCAAAATTCTTATGGAGGATATAAAAGCGGACATAAATAAATAGTTAGTGTTAACAGAAATCCACAAGCATCTGTTTAAGGGGATATCAAGGATTTATTAAGAGATAAAAGGGGGAAATACGCTTACAAATAGAGGATATGATAGATCTAGTTGCAGAGTCCTTAGAAAGCTGGGGACCAATCATAGTCTGCCTAATGCCACTGCCTCGTCTTCACCACTCAAGAGAGAATGACCACCCCCCTTCCCTGTAAGAGATCATGTCAGCAGACAAGAAGCATCACCTCTATTGGACCAGATAGTCCAAGATCATGGACAGAGATTCCCCTTTTTGTCTAAACAAGGAAGTTCTAAACCTAATACGAAACTATACAATAAGAACAATTATCAAGTATTGTTCAAGAGAAAAAAAAAAGGGTAGTAACAAACAAGATGGAACTACAACCAACAAGAACAATGTCAAGTATGAAACTCATACTAAATTTCAAGGTCATAGGTAAATTGCAAATTAGAGAGAGTAGTCCAATAACTGTCCTATTCATGAAGAATCTGAATTTAATACTCGATACCCTTTTAGTAAAGATATGAAAGGATGGTAACTGTGACTATCTAGTCTTCAACACCATCAAAGTCCTGAAAAGGAAAATAATATTACCTGTGTAAATAGGAAGTGCAAGCAAGCAACTTCTGAAAAATGCAAGAAGTGGCAGAGACATCTGGCTGCCTGGACAGTCACCAGATGTTTCTCTGCAATGTTGGGCACCCACTTTTAGCTACAGACCTAGAATATCTGACAGACCATTTTCAGAAACAGGAATTTTGAAAGACTGTACTACCCTGTTTTGGCAAGGTTCAGTAGACGCTTTTACTTGTGTCCTGCTGGTCGAGAATTGACAATATGCTTACTGTCAGCAGGCAAAGCAAGGGCAGTTCTTTGCCGAACAGGCTATTTTGCCAAGAAGACAAATTTCATATGGAGTGTCTTCAAGGCCCACCATCCTCTTATGAGTGAACTGGTGCAATCATGTCTCACATCAACAGAATTATAAGTTATTAAAACATTTACATGTCATGTTGTCTAGATTTATGAATTGCTTGAAGATTGCCTATCCATGTGACATATTTCTGTATATCTAGAAAATCAAACTAACATGACTATAAGGATGGCAAGCATGAGTAATTATTAACCTTTAATTCTTTTCAACTTAAATAGCTTAAAAATAAATAATCTGTAAACAGATGTACAGTGAATACCCACTGCAGGTGAGCTTGTCTATGATCATAGATAGATCCAATTATGTCAACAGGCTATCTCTTCTGAACGTAATGCTGCAGATTCAATACAACACTATTCAAATATCAGTAAGTTATTTCATACATGTTAACAAGCTAATTCTACGATTTATAGTGAAAAGTAAAAGACCAAATCGACTAACCTAATGGTCCTGCCTAATTTTAAGATTTAAATCCACAGTAATAAGCATATTGTAGCACTGGTGAGAACAGACAGTTGGGTCACTGAAACTGTTTACAAGACTGGAAACAGACCCACTTTACATAACAACTGATCTTTGAGCCAAGAGCAAAGATAATAAAATAAAGAAAAAAGTCTTATTATCAAATAATAGAGAACAAAATAGATATCCAGAAAACAAGATCAAGACCCAGAACTTCCACACATCACAAAAGTCATTCAAAATTGATCACACATTAAATGTAAAATTCAAAATTATAAAGAACAGAACATATAGAAAATCTAGAAAAACTTGGGCTTAGAGATCAGTTTTACATATAAAACCAACAGCAAGATCCATGAAATAATTGTCTATGAAAGATACCAGCAAGAGAATAAAACTGAGGGACAGATTAGCAGATAAAACTTCCGAAAGACTTTTCTTACAATGAACTGTTTTCAATACACAAAAACCTCTTAAAACTGAACAAGGGTTTCAACAACCCTTGTATGCTGGAGGTAACAACAATGGGGTTATGAAATGGGTAAATGCTTGAATCATACACACAACAAGTAATGGAAAGATGCTTCACACTGTACAATAGGAAGGGAATTTGAACTAAAACCACAATGATATGGTGCTATACACTGAGAATGTCAAACACTAGTGAGATTGTGGAGCAAGAAGAAACTCTTTCATTGTTTGGGAGAATACATGATGGCATATACAAAATGAGAAACAATTTACATGGGCTTTATAAAACTAAACATAGTTTTACAATGTGATCAGGCAACCATTTCTTGGGTCTTTATCCACACAATTTGTCATATATATGTATGTTTTTACATGGACATCTTATGAATAACTTCCCAACTTGGAAAGAGCTAAGGTCTTTTCTTCCAGGTGAGTTTAGAAAGAAACTGTGCTACTTAACATCTGTACTGTTAGTCAATCAACAGTAAAGAAAAAGCTTACAAGCATGGGAATTCATGAATCTTAAATAGATATTACTAAGAAAAAGAGAAAGATGAAAAGGTTGCAATTGTGTGGTATCCTGTGAATAAAGTGGAGACAGTTAAAGTGTCTGTGGTTCCCAGAGTTGATGGAAGGAGGTCAGACATGAGAAATTTTCATTTATTTCAACATTTATTCAGTGTTGTTATATTGGCAGGCACTGGCCATTATTCAATATTAATTTATCAAAACCCAATGGAATTCACCAAGTAAACCCTGATAAAATCTGTGAACTTTGAATGACAATAAGGTTCCTAAATTGTAGCAAATATACCATTTTTTTGTGTGGTATTATAGCAAATGTTCCATTGTGATAAGCAAGGCTACGGTCAGGGCAAGATAGGTATATAGGAACTCCTTGTATATTCTGTTGTGAACATAAAAACTTCTCTAAAATAGAATCTTTTGAAAAGAATAAAAATAAAAAAACATATTTATAACTTGAAAACTTGAAAGATCAGTGAGGCCTTTACAACTACATTTCTTCACATGGTGAGGATTCTCGGGAGTTGTGTATGAACTGCCCTCTTGGGATACAGGCAAGCTCCGTTTGTTAGCACCCTGCCAAGCCTGCTTTATACCTTTATATTCTGTGCTGGGCCCTGGGTGCCTGAGTTTGTGACCCCTGCTGTGGAGGAGCTGTAATGGCTTCATTCCCTTACTCATTTGTGCATTCGACTTTGAGATTTAGTGCTTGAGTTACAATACAGACAACACTGAGTGGAAGTCAGAACACAGGGTTCATAGTAGTGGTGAGTCCAGAATTCCAAATAGAAGAGAGGGATGGCAATTTTACTGAAAAGAAGAGCCAGGAAATTGTCTTTTAAAGATTTATTTTATTTATTTGTGTGTGCATGTATGTATGTGTGTGTGTGTGTGTTCACATGTGTTACGTGGGTACCTGCAGATTTCAGGAAGCAGTTGTTGGATCCCTTAAAGGTGAAGTTACAGGCTTTTGTGATTTCCACCAGTTTAGGTGCTGGAATCCAAACTCCGTTCCTCTAACAGAGCAATCAATGTTCATAACCTCTGAGCTATCCATCTCTCTCCAGCCCCAAACCCCGGGAGTTCTTGTAACTCTGTTTTCATAATAAACACACATACAGTTTTATATGAATTTGCCTCTAAGACCTCATTTTAACACGGGTACCAATCAGATCTCAGCTTTGCCCCTAACTATGGGATCCCCAAATTATGAGGTTATAGGTGTTTCCTTTGAATCTTATATTTCTCTCAGTCTTGCATTTCTCTGTACCCAGTACAGAGTGGCAAACTAGGAAGTACCTATTCCTAGTCCCCAAACCCAAATCACCAGTGTCACCCAGAAAGTTACTGAAGACACAGGATTACAGGATCCTCCCCCAGAATAATGAATCGAAATCTGTACTTCCCCATGTTTCCCAGATAACTCCTAAGTTCACAGAACCTGAGCAGCTCTAACCTAAGTAATACCAAGTTCTTTGCCTGATAACTCACCGCATGAATTTGAAAGAACACAGCACTTGAATTTGACAAATCTAATCTGGAATATGTTTTCTGCTACCATGCTGCCTGGGTATCACTAGAAAAAAATTGCACTTCCCTGGTGTTCATATCTGTCATATTAAGGATATTAATGAATGTTTTATAATATTTAAAGTATTTATAAATAATAAAGTACCTCATACAGGGTCTGCTCTACAGTAGGACTGAATAGATTTTATTTCCACTCCTTGCTTGCTCCTTCTTGTGGGATCAATCAATAGTCTATAATTCCATGGCTTTCGGTCCCTGCTACAGATCTTACTTCCTACTGCCTGTGCCCTTATGAAAAAAAAAAAGCATGAAATACTATATCTTAACAAAATTAATTTTAGATTCATTAAATTAATACTTATTGAGTAGCACACTATATAGAATTAATCCACGCTTTACTTATTTATTTATTGCATGTGAGTATATGTGGGTGCATGCATGCAGGTGTGTATGTGTGTGTACATGTGTATCTGTGTGTCTGTGTGACCATGCATGCCATAGTGTATGGGGAAATCTGAGACAACCTGTAGGAATTGGTTCTTTACTTCCACTATGTGGGTTCCCAGGAAGGAACTTGGGTCCTCAGGCAAGCACTAAACCTTCTCACTGGCCCACATCTTATTTTTTAAGTTATCAAAATGATACTGTTGCTTGAAGGTGAGATTTGAGTTTCCCTGGAGTGACAGGGCAATTATTGGCTCAGATGATTCAGTTGCCTGCTAAGCATTGTAACATAACCGTAAAGCATTCTTACAGGAGAGAGACATCTCTGAAGACATCTTTCAAAAGGTTGCCCCACTGTGCTTTAAGATGATACACTTTTCTCTTACTGAATGTTTTTATTCAAACATTATTCACTTATCTACACATTTTCCATTTTGAATTCACTAGACTGTGACTTTTCTGTAAAACTTTTATGAACCAGGTCCCTCACGGGCCCTCTTTAATTGGCTAAGGATTATCACCCAGACCCAGAAAGACAATTATCACATGTACTCACTCATAAGTGGTTTTGCAACGTAAAGCAACGAAAACCAGGCCACCAATCACAATCCCAGAGAATCTAGACAACAATGAGGACCCTAAGATAGACATACATGGATCTAATCTATATGAGAAGTAGAAAAAGACAAGATCTCCTGAGTAAATTGGGAGCATGGGGACCTTGGGAGAGGGCTGAAGGGGAGGGGAGAGATAGGGAGAGGAGCAGAGAAAAATATGTAGCGCTCAATAAAAATCATTTTTTTTAAAAAAAGGATTATCAATAGAGAACACTGTCAAAACCCTAGGCATGCTTCCTCTAAAAACTTATGGCACAAAACTTTTCAGGGTACAGATGCAAACAATTCATGTCTTCATACTAATAAGCACTATCAGAATTTGACTTGTCAAAGCAAGACATGCTTTCACGAGCACCCATGTTTTAAGAGAAGTTGTTTATAAAACTAAATCATTAATGATAGGATTGTAATAAAACTACTTGAGAGAAAAAAAGCGGGATTGGAAATCTCTGCTACTAATATATTCTGGTATCCATTCCTTCAAGACACAGAGCATCAGAAGAGATCAGTTCTCCAGTCTACAGAGGGCTTCCTTCTGTCATCTTGCAAATCTAAACAGCAATTTTGTCATCCAATATGGAAGAATAAACACACACTTTTCAGGCCCCTCTCCCAAGATCATTGTCTAAATCAAAAAGTTCATGTCCAAGTTTGTTCTGGCCTCATTCAAAACCTCCCTTTGCTTTCTTCCTTCTTTTCCTATCCACACTTATAAATAAATTCTCAGTCCTTTCTCAATATTCATACCACAGCATGAATATTTCTTTAGATTATATCATGTACGTTCTTAGGTAGACACACTGGCCAAGATGAATATTTCTACATTGTTATTAAAAGGCTTTTTCAAACTTGCATTAAACTTGAAGTTGATGCTGTCAGTAATATTCACGTCATTGGGTCTAAAAACTTATGACCTTATACTTAGCCATTCTTAGGCTTATAAAATTATTTTGATGTTTAGGGTATATGTAAAAAAAAACTTGCCAGGTTTAGGACTTTTTCTAGATTTACTCATTTGATCTTGATAATGAAAGTAATTGTATTACCTCTAAATAATAACGTCAAGTCATCCTATTTTGGATTTTGAACACATTACGTACTTTTATATATGTTTTCTTAGGTTTTATGATGGCCCTTTTCAGTCCTTTGTTCACTTGGATACTTTGGGTAATTCTAGCACATCTGACAGAGTTTGGATATTCCCCACACCTACTTGCATTCAGATAAGTCCCAGCCAGTCATTAGTAGAGAGGGATTATCCCTCCACTGCTGCAGGAGAGAGTTTCACCAGGTACTAAGACCAGAGAGCCATGGGCTCCCAGGGCAGGTGCCTTCCTCATCCTTTGAGATTCTTACCTGCTTTAGGAAAGCTGCTTCAAGGGTCAGGGAGAGCTGAAAGAACTTTCATGGGGCACAATTTTTATACATGTCTTTTACCTGGAGATTTTTCCATAAGCCAGCTCAGGACCTCTCTGCTTGGTATGCAATACAGAAATAACTGGGTAAGTCTCACAAATTGAATTGAGCTGACCATGGATTTGGAGTTACTGCCTTTCCCACTGAGTTAAAGCCAAATAGAGTTGCCTCCCTGGGCTAGGCTTTGATCAGTTGTAGGGTACTTCCCTCTCCCTGACTTAAATACATCCAGTCTCCAGCACTGGTCTTATTTAATGTTCTTGTTCACTTCACTGGAAATGCTTTTGCTCGGGCACCTGCTGGCTGTGAAAGTGATTAGGATTTCATGGGACCAGAGCATTTCATTTCTAGTAAGCCACACCACGGCCCATAAATTAATATAGGATTATGCTTCAGCATCTACTCCGCAGGCTTGTTTTGAACTGAAAAGAAAAGGCAATTGAAGGATGAAGAAAGAGGAAGGAAATGATAAGATGAAAAGTGAACACTGTTACAAACCTGACAGTATGTATTAGCATAAGCACATTCTCCCTGGAAGGAACTGAGGAACTTCTCCCATTGTACTGCTGTCCTTTGTTAGTACTGATAGGGGTCATTCAGTCCACTCGAAACGGGACTCATGTTACACATGAAAAATATCTTACCCTTTGTCAAAATGTATACAGGTAACCTTAAGTGTCTCTGAAAGCCAGTTCAGCAACTGGAGTCACAATCCCAGCTGATCTCAGCATTATAGTCATCCCCACTAAGTGTCAGAAGCATGAATAAAGGGGTCTCAGATCCTCCAAGTCCATGCTCCCAAAGCCAAGTGCTAGCGAGTGACCGTGGTCAATGTCAAGGAAAGCAGGAGATTCATACTGATATTCACAGAGATATACTCTGCCTTAGTTCTAATACTTCCAAATAAAATAAATGAAAATGTCGTAACTAGCAAACAATGACCCATGAGTCAATATAACCCACTGAACAATTCCACACAGGCTGCAAGTTAAGAGTAGATTCTTCAAAATAGAATGGTTGAAAGGTAAAAGCAACAATATTGATTATACAAGAAAATTATCTGAAATCCCTATTTTAACTTTATGTATATGCTGACAACTGCTTTATTTCGATGAAGGAAGAATGAAGCAGTTGAAACAAAGATCTCTAGTGTGTGTGTGTGTGTGTGTGTGTATGTGTGTGTGTATAGTTTCTCAATTTCTGTTTTAAGGCAAAAGTTTGGTCATTATACAACAGAAACATAGTAATAATGGATGTTAAAAGACAATTCTAAATTTGCTAGTGAAAAATGTAAGAATTCATTTAATGTGGTAGTTACTTCTTGTAGTTAAGAATCAAAATGAAACCAGCAACTGAAGAAATTTAGCTCTGAACCTACTGGGTTGTTTTTTCTTTTGTTTAATGCATTCAAGCAAAATTGTAATTTCAGGTGACAGAAAACTGTAGACTTCTAGATAGATCAAGCACTGTATCAGGTAACTTTGCTAAATAAAACCAGATAAAGATGCTACTGTTTTGAAATTGGTAATCAATGGGGAAGATGGACAGTAATGAAGCAATCCCACAATGCAATCTGTGATGGGCATAAAATACTCATGATAAAAATTCGTTTATTAATGCCAAAATGGTCTTATAACTATGTAAGTGATTAGTTGGCAAGATGTGGCAAGTTGTGAATTAAACTGTAATAATTCGTGTTTTGGAGGTTTTCCACAAGCTTACTAGCAGGATGCCGCCTTGACAGTTGGCAGGATCCAGCCTATGAAACAAGAAATTTGAAATGTCCATGTAAAAATCTCTATCTAAATTTCTCACTAACTAAATAACATTTTAGTACCAAAGTAGAAGATAAAAAAGAGAACATTTAACATTCTTTTTTATTTAGTTTATCAATAGTTATTAATGAACTTTAATTCTCTATCCTTTTTAACTTAGCAGGTATTAAGCGCTACATAATGTGATCAAGAAAAATGAGGGGCATTCCTGCTGCCTAGCAGCTGGTCACCAACTCTTGTCACATCCCTGCAGTTCTTCCTCCTTTGATCTTTCAGATAAATTTCGCCATAAACGAGCCACCAACCTAGTGGATATTTACAGATTTTCCTCCCACGATAAAACAATGCCACCCCCGACTTTCGGTCTAGCATGTCAATGAGTTAGGCAAGTATTTTAATTTAATACAAAGCTCTTGCTGCAGAGAGAACAAAAGACAGTTTATTCTGAGTCAAATTCAAATGACAGTGGTGGAGGAATATGCATTCGGGTTACTCTGAATGACAAGTTCTATTGTGGAGGAGTTGGCGTTGAACTCTCAGAGTCACGGGACAAAAGAAATTCATAAATAATGCATTGATCAAGCACACTGATGGGGACTCTTGAGTGAGCAGGTTACAGCATGGTGGGGAAATCTCATCAGTAGAATTCTTTTCATAGCATCCTGGCTTTGGGTTTTGGGGTGCCTAGGGTTCTGCTCTGCCATGTATGTGAGTGACATCACAGTCACAAAGACAGTGTGATACAAGTTGGTGACAAATGACTATTGAGGGAACTAAGAAAAGACCCTGTAGTTTTGACTATCAGCCTCCAGCATTCCATTTGTTCATAATAATGAAGTTCTAGTCATTCAGTCAAAGGATGCTTCAGCACAGGTGTGACTTTCTCAGAAAACGTAGGTTTTTATGTCAGTGTTCTTTAGCCAGAAACAGCCTGACAAGAGAAAGGGAGAAAGGGGGGGGGGAGGGCAGGAGAGGCCAAAAAGATAAAGGCAACAAGAGACAGGGAAGGGAGAATGTAAGGGAGATAAGAAGCAGGAACGGAGGGAGAGAGGAAGGAAGAGTTAACTTTGTGGGAATTATTTTTGAATGTCAAGATGCTATCTAAAGACATTTATTGACATTGAATAGATAGGAATAGGCATTTATCATATTAGGTAGATAGATAGATAGATAGATAGATAGATAGATAGATAGATAGATAGATAGAATTTCTCCTCCAACCAGGATAATCTATTTATAGTCAGTATGGATGTTTTCATTCAGTATTTTAGAGTCATTGTTACAAGGTAAAAGAAAAATTAGGTTATTATTATGAATAACATTGTGGTTTTGTTGAGTTACCTGGGTCTGTTTGCTTTCTTATTAATTTTTGGGTAGGTGGTCCTCTCCAACTGTTACATGGAATCCCTGTATTTACTTGTACCTTGAATGACTTTCCCAGAAACTCTGTTAAGCAAAATGCTAGTCTTCTACTTTAACCCTTCTGCAGTCTCTTTGCTTGTACTTGGGGGCAAAGAGCTTCTCATATTTTAAAGAAAATGTTAGAACGTCTATTCCAGTTAACTCCGAGTGCACCCTAAGCTACTGAATACTGGATATGGCAACTTCTTACAGCTTTGTGAAGAGATTTGCCACCTTTTTGTTTGGGTTGCTGACTCAGGAATTTGACATTCTACTGTTGTGCTTTTAAAAGTATTTGCTGTGCCTTCATTTCTCGCCCCTCTCTGACAGTTGAAGCGGAAAGGTATATTAACTTTCTTGATTCCAATTATCTTTCCTATAGTCTATTGCTGATACACTCTTGTGTCAGGTAAGCTGTGTGAAGAAAAAGAAAATGTCATCTGGCAAATGTGATGGCGTTTGAGGGAAGGTGTGAAAGGTATTTCTTGTCATTGGTAACTCTCCAAGAGCTTTCTTTAAAAGGCAAGTAGAATTCTTTTGAAATATTTGAATTGCATAGTTATTTTTTTCTGCCAAATTTACTGAAAGATTACCATGCAAATGCCGACGTTTGTTTTTAGAAAAGATGTCAATTGAAGAAGAAGGACGCTTGCCTTGACTTCAGTCTACCTTTGAGAGTTTTATCGAAAGTGTTCTGTATAGCATGATAGGTCTTCTCTTTTGTTTACTTGTTATTTCAGTTCTTAAGACAGTAAGTCCTGTCTCGGGAAGATAAGGTTCTGACTACTGCAGAAGAAAGAGGGGCAAGGCAATGGATGCTAGGATGATATCTGGTGAACATGGAGACTATGTGTGTGTCACCTGTTTGATTTTGTGTTTCCAGATATTAAAAGGTCTTTAGTGTAGCCAGCCACTGTCTTTTAATTGAGCACAAGTGTTAGGGGATTCTGGATGGCTTATGAAGTTGAATTTTATTTTCTTAAATTTCATTCTTTGGTTTAATAATCATTCATTATTATTTTTAAGTGTTTGGCTCTCCCATGGCCCTATTGAATCAGCTGTATGGTGTTCTTTAACATATTGAGCAAATTAGGTTACATTTCAAATGTTATCCTGTTTAGATTCTTGTTTGAAAATTGCATACACGCTTGAGCCATTGATGATTTTGAGGAAATTCACATTCCCCAAGCTTTGTGGGTGGTTGACCAAACTGCTTACAAAGGGGGGGGGTGGCAATTAAAAAGGAAATTTGAATTTTTTTTTTTTTAAATCTAGGCAGAAAGCGGCAGCCGGAAGTTAGGTTTGAGTTCTTTGTCTTGACCATTACATCACCATGTCTTTGGATGATGTTGCAGTATAAGGGGAAAAGAAAACTACTTAAGAAGTTCTGTTGTTAGAGATTGGGCTTTCTCAATTTCTCCACAGGGAAACTGAAGTCATTATTTCTGAAGTCTCACAGGGACCACAACTGTACTAGGGAGACTGAAGACTGTTTCTTAACGATTACAGTCAAAAATAAAAGTTTTCAGCAGTAAACTGGTTAATTCTTTTTCCTCTTTACTTGGCAGAAGAATCCTTGTAAATTTCAATAATGCTTGATGCTAAGTCTCATTCAACTGATGACCAGCATCTCAGTGTAAATGCCACACTCTCAGTGAGAGTTCCGGCCTTGCCTTCCTCTTAGTATTTATTTGGTCTATAACAATTAAATCGAGATGAATCAGCTCCTTTCGTTCTCAATTTCCTCTACTTTAGTAATTGAGCGTTGCCAGAAGAAGAACGCTCCTCTAATCATTCTCAAGATGTCTTCCCGTCCGCCACCCAGTCTCCTCATCCTAATGAGCAATCAACACAACATTTAGTGGCCATGCGGAGGCTACATAGCAATTTTATTGCTCTAGGTTTAGTGAACAAAAAAGGGAGATCGTGTTGATTAAGTGGAAAGAGGAAAGAAAAAAAACGGACAGCAGAACTTCCTTCAATTTTAGAAAAAGAAATGAGAAGACATAACATGAATGAATGGAAAAGGAAAGGACTCTTGCAGAAAATACAAAGAGTTTCCATCAGCAAGGCTTTAGATAGGTGTTGTGGATATGACCCCTATACACACTTCAGTCTCCTTCATCACACGCTTTGAATAACTGAGTTTGCTCTGCAAGGTGATTCCCTTGAAACGGAAACAGGAAGTAATCTACAGGGAGATGAGTGAAACCTCAAACTTGCAAATGCATGACTCCTTCCCAGGTCAACTCCTATGCTAACAGTACTTAACAAGTTCCTGGTTTTCCCTTCAGGAAATCTGAATGTCCCCAACATGTGAATTGAGCAAGATTAGAAGTCATAGGAAGGAAGGCAAATGCAAATATAGTTCTCATTAAAAATAATGTTTTTTAAATGGGAGCAGCCGACAGAGTAACCCAAGCATTCAGTCTCCACAGAAATATTGATTAGAATGGTGTGGAGATTCAGAAGGACAGACTACAGACTGTTGACGTGACGCAGCAGTCAACAGCAGTTGCTACTCAATGAGAAACAGAGTTTGGATACCCGCATCCATGTCCTGAGGCTCTCAAGCACCTAGAACTCCAGCCACTAGGAACCCCAGGATGTCTTCTGGCATCAGCAGGCACCTCTATGCACATGGGCACAAAGGCACACACACACACACTTTTTTTTTTTTGCTTTTTTTTTTTTTTTTTTTGGTTTTTCGAGACAGGGTTTCTCTGTAGCTTTGGTGACCATCCCGGAACTAGCTCTTGTAGACCAGGCTGGCCTCGAACTCCCAAAGATCCGCCTGTCTCTGTCTCCCGAGTGCTGGGATTAAAGGCGTGCGCCACCACCGCCCGGCTCTACACACACGTTTTTTAGTGAAAGATTCTTGAAAAAGGCAAATGAATCTGGAACTTGATGTGATCCAAATAATCTAGTACTTGATGTGACTAAAATTTTACAGAGCCCAGTCCAATCATCAACTAGAAGTTTTGTTTCCTTTCTGAAACTGGCTTTTGTGAAGTTCATATTTGCTTTTCAAAAGTGAGAATCATGGATCTGGAGAGAATGTTAAGTAAAAAGTGCTTACTTCTCTTCTAGAGGACCTAGTTTCTATTCCCAGCATCCAAATGGTGGTTCACAAGTATCTGGAACTCCATTTCCAGGGTATGCAATATCTTTTATTGGTCTCTGTGAGCACTAAGCACACATATAATACAGTTCCATACATGCAGGGAAAACACACACATACAATAAAAACTAAATTAAAAAAATGAGACTCAGAGGCCTTTATTCTCTTTGCAGATATCATTATTTCCTGTGTATCTACTAAACCAAAATGTGCATCATGTGCCATGTATAACCAGCCTACTTCATTCATTACTTTTAGGTCCTTCTTAATAAGGAGCAATATGTTTTCAAGATTCCTTGCATTAAGGGTTTATCAAAAATAAAAATTATAATACAATACATTTGGAACTGTTACACAGGTTCTACATCCGTATACCACACTGTCAATTAAAAATATTTGTAAAATAGGGTCTGAGGCAATAGGTCGGTAAGTCAAAGGGTTTGCTATGCGTAAAGACCTGTTTCCTACAACATAACTGTGACATAGAAGGAGCATTAGGACCAGGAGAGTCCAGGGCATCTGCTTTGGGTCCTATGTAATCTGTGACTCCATAAAAGGATATATATTTCTCTGGTCAGAGAGGGACACCTTCCCAGCTTGAGTGGCCTTTCAGATGACCAAACCTTGTTCAAGACACTCTCAAGCCTCTTCCTTCTCACGAAGAAAAAGAAATAAAGATAAATGTGCATATAGTTCCTCAAAAATACATTCTGAAGCATGCCCTTTTCATCTCTGAAGAAGCCTTAGTAAATATCAATGATTTAAAAGCACACTTCAATGCCGCCTAAAGGACCTTACTTGCTACCAACAGCTCATTTACAACTCGAAGAAAACCATCTGAAATAAAACATGCGAGTAGAGCTTTTAAGATATCTTAGCCACTGCAACTTGATAGTATTGATGTTAAAAAGTTCTGGCATTAACGATATTTACCACAGTAGCCCAGCATGAAAGCGTCAAGGTCACTTCCCCAATCTTCTCTCATTGTATTGCTCTCCAAAAGCGTAAATATGACTGAGTGTGTAGAATCTGCCCGCAGCGGTCTCATCATAAATCCAGAGTGATGAATGCCTTTCAGACAGTCCTAAGCATCCACAATGGGCTCTAATAATATTGAGGGAAATTTTTATTATGAATACAAATTACCCCTAAAACTCGCAATACATCACGCTGAGTAATATCACAATAAGAATGAGAAAGAATTGAAGCTTTAAATAGGCACATACGTTTATGTACTTTGACCAGAAATATTTTTTTTCATTTCTACTCATTCATTCAATCTAGCCATAAATATTGTCAGGGAAAATGAAAAGAAAAATACCTAAAACATCTAATTGAAAACTTGATTTGTAAAAATAAAATAAGACAATATCTGATCTCTATTAGAATATATTAATGGTAAGTTTCTAATTTATATCTAGAATAATGATAATGTTCCACCTGGGCTGATTTGAGAACTTTTGATGTGTACTCTTACCATGTGAACTTTATTAGCAACTTCCAGTAATGAATATTTATACTTAGGCAGAGGAAAAATTAGCAAAAATTTAAGAATGGATAAAGTCACTAGAACTTTGTCTGCTTGGAAATCATATGTTAGCCTTACCAACTCCTTAATATTTATCTAAATAAATCCTGGACACCTGTTCTTATTCGAAGTATTTTATAAAAATGGACCCTAAATTTAAAAGCTCTTGGTGTTGTTTGATTGAAGCCTTTCTGCATTGAGAGTATTAGGAGGTTACAGTTAGGCGATTCTCCCTGGGAATCTCTCATGCCATTGGTCCAGATGTTGAGAGGGCATGTATTTGTCTGGGGGTCAGCTGGCCTGGATGCATACATGGCCGCCTCACTCATGGTCACAGTGAAAATGGTCTGGTGTCTCAGAACTCAGCTAGGCTCCACTCTGGAGTCCTTCCTACAAATGGCTTCCCAACTATGGTATCACAGGGCATCAGAGAATCAGAACTTTTATCTATATATTTATTTTAATAAGGTCTAATTCACCTTAAAGAGAATGTCTCAGGAGGGCACACTCTTTTAGAGTCGAGTTTGTGGAACTTCATTTTTTTTTTTCCCATTGTGCTCAGGTAAATCATCCCCAAGCTCATGGCCGTGTTGAGATTGTCAAATAAGTGTGTCATTTTGTTTTTAAGCACACTGGACATTAAGGACACTTGTCCTCTCTCATTTCATGCCACCCCAATACATTATTGATATTGAACCTAAGTTGGGTTTTTCTAAAAGACCTTAAAAGAACAAAAATTCATAAATGCTATGTGATCCTATCACGTAATATGAAGCTAAGAGGTGCAATTAATTTTCTCCTCTGTTCGAAATGGAATAATTTTGATTAAAGAAATGGTGTCTTAAGATCAACCGTGTTCACACAGAACAACAGAGAAAAAGAGGCAATTCGAAACAGAAGTGGCAGGGCAGCGGTGGCACAGGCCTTTAATTGTAGCACTCCGGAGGCAGAGGCCGGCAGATCTTTGTGAGTTCGAGGTCAGCCTTGGTCTAAAAGAGCTAGTTCCAGGACAGGCTCCAAAGCTACAGAGAAACCTTGTGGCGAAGAAAAAAAGAAGAAAAAGAAGAAAAAAAGAAACCGAAGTGAAAAGATGACCGCTGCATTTACTGAAGAAAGTGAGCCCAGCACTTTTCTGTGAGGGCAACCTGTTCCCCTGTAAGTCACAAAAGTAATGGAATCAACTTCTGTGAACCCTATCAAGCTCTTCTTTCCGGCATGTCAGTAGCTCTTTCTCAAACTGAGTAGAGAAAGCATAATTTAACTGAATTTAAAATGTTTCCTCTACCAATCGGCACTACAGGGTGAATGAATTACTTGTCTTCTCCGTTCTGCAATCAGAATGGCATGTGTATACAGTATGTCATTTCATGTTATCAACCTTTTCTGTTTATTTTCTTAATTGAGCACATTGCATTTGTGTGTCTGTCTGTGTATCTGTGTGTCTGTCTGTCTGTCTGTGTGTCTGTCTTCTGTCTCTATGTGTTTATATGTACACGAGTGCAGGTGCCACAGAGACCTTATCATTGGATTCCCTGGAGCTGGAGTTACTGGCTATTATGAACGCCTTGTCATGAGTGCTGGGAACCAAACTTGGGTCCTCTGAAAGGCAATGCATGCCATTAGGCAGTGAATAATCTTTCTAGTCCCTCTATTGTCTCTGAAATGCATTTGGCATACTTAGACACAATAGATGGTGAAAACTATGTTTACTTTTAAGGTATGCAATTTGGTTCTATGTGATAGTTTGCATTTGTATATTGTGTTAAATTTTTGGAGTGTTTCACAAGTTGGCTTCTTTTGATTCCTACAACAACTCTGTAAGGTGCACACACTCAGTATTTGTTACTCGTATTTCTTGATAATGCAAGGAAATTTGTAAAGGCAGCACGACTTGCCCACAAAACAGACAAAGGGGACCTGGGTCTTGCTCAGGCAATGGTCTTCACATCATGTTTTGAACCGTGGAAAGGCCAATAAAACAACACAAAGTAGCACAAGGTCAGGTGGTTTCATAAAGAGTAGGCTTGATCGCTTTAAAAATCCAAGTGATTTGAAGAATCAAAGGTGTTCTTAAACAGAAAAGCACGTGTCCGTCAAGATGGAAAGGGAATGCATCAGAACAGCGTTTGAGGAGCACAGGAACTGGCTGCAGTGTGCTCTCCCTGCCTCAGTGGTCCTGACTTTGTAGCCTATTATGGCCAGAGCATGCTACACTTTGCTTTGCTTTCCTGTGAATCTGCTTAATAAATGTCTTTCCTTCGTTCTCTTTATCTTCGTGCGTTTTGCTACATGAAGTTTTTGAGAAAGAAATAGGCTGATCCCCAAATGTAGATGTAAATATCTGTAAGGTACACAAGTGGAGGATAACAAATAAACAGAAATAGCTGTGACAGGTGGAGCCCTGGGGAGAGGTATTCTTGTTTTCATAATGTCAACATATTGTATTTTCAGGTTTAAAAATAAACCTGAATTTTCTCAAAGTGTAGCTTTCATTTAAAAAAAAAAAAGGAAGAGATGTTTGCCATAGGGGCAATGATGTTATACTAACTTATGCTTCCCCTTTCGGGACTCCTTGTCAGTTTTACTCTGTGTTGTGGTAGTTGTCTATGTAATCATTTACAAACAGGTGATGGGAAAACGTATTTTGTGTTGCTCTAAATTAGATTTTTGTTGTCAGAGTCCACACACTCGGATGTGCTAAGGAACCCTAGTTACTTAAAAATAAACTATGCTATACTCACAGACCCATGCTAACTGTTAAGTAAGACATTTAATCTTAGTCTGTTGAGGGTCCAATATTATGGAGTACTCAAAGTCTCTCGTGCTTGAAGAAGCCCTCCCGAAGCTGAGCGTGTAAGGACAGTCACCACTGCCACCAATCTACCTGTATGTCTCAAATGTATCGGGTTCCAGATCTCCTTTATTCCCTGGCATTCAACTCTGTCCCTTCTGTACCACTCATAGCTGTTGAGAAGACTGAGGGCTCCATCTGTAAGTACTTTTTTTTGTTGTCAGTCAGACACTGGGTAACCTATTCTTCTGGGCATTGTGGTCACAGACACCTGGCAACCACTAGTCTCTCTTCCTTCTGCTGACATTCATCTTTCAAGGTGCCCAGAATGGGAAAACAAAGTTTAAGGGAGTGATTTACTACTAACTTTGCCCCCCCCTCACCCGCACAAGGGGTTATGAAGGCTTGCCTATCTGCTTGGCCCAGACGCAGAGCTACCAAGGAAGAACAAAAAGATTTGAAACCTGTATCATCCACAAGTTATGCAGCTAGTGTATGGACACGGAAAATTTTAAGAAACTTTGCTTGATCAGGAGCTGGTTAAGGCATTGGGTTCAAGAAACTTTGCAGCATCAAGAATTAGCTGGAAATAGGAACCCTTGCAAAAGTGCAGACCAACTGTCCCTAGTAGCAGCTAGCCCCCTGTCAACACCCAGCTTTGTGGTCTAGCCAGGAGCAGAAATAACTGCCTGGGGAAAGGGTAGGGGGGGCATGCACGGAAGCAGAAGTATTTCATTCCCTGAACTCAGCAAAACCAACCCCCTTGACTCTAAGTAAACCTGGCTTGCGGTTTTTGCCTATATATGTCAACCCCAATGAGGAATGGGAGCTCTCCCTACTGCACTGTGAAGCATGTAATGGGGAGCTCACAGCTAGCTGGCAAAAGAAATAAACCTTGATTTTGCATTCTGGACTTGACTGGATTCCGGTGGTCTCTCTGAGGGTCTCAACTTGGACACAACATGAGGATGTATTTCATGTCTCAGCTCTTCCGAGCCTCAAGTACGAAGCCCACCAAATAGAACCTTTAAAACTCTCTTGCTTCCTATCTACTGATTTGAGGTAGAAATGATCTCAGAAGCTTTATATCTAAATTCAATTGCTTGGATGAAGATCCTAAGCAGATTAATGGTTCCCCTTATTATGGAAACAAAGTTTTTAGAAGCAAAGTGGTCTCAGACATAATCCCTGAGAAGCCAAAAAGAAAGCTAGAGAGGATATTGTGTCATTAACACTGACTGTCAACTCCAAAAGATCTAGATCAACAAACTCAAGGGAGTGTCTACGAGGGATTTTCATGATTGGGTTAAGGTTGGTAGAAAGAGGCACTTGTTGGGAGCTGCACTGCAAGTGCTAGATAAACAGGCTGGATTCCACAGGATGCTAGCTGAATACTAGCTTTCATCTCTTTCTACTTTGTAGGGATGGAACCTATATAGCCTGCTGCCTTGTGACCATGTCTATGAGCATCTGTGACCATGTCATCCCTAGTATGATGAACTGTATTTTTAAACTATGGGCCAAACAAACCATTCCATCCTTAAGCTGCTTTTACTGAGTGTTCTGTTGCTGCAGTGAGAAAATTAATGCATATGTGTACAAATAGATGGACTAGCAGCGGACAATGGGAAGGCTACAAATATTACCCAACTAGACACAGATGCACGTTCAGTTCTGGTCTACAGGCTTTCTCTCCTATTTAGACTGTTTTGTTCTAGGTTTCTCTTTCTCTATAGTTTTCTTCTAACAGAGGTTCCTGAAGTATTTCTCTCTTTTGTGGATCTTTCAACCAGTGACTGTACCTAACTCCATCTCCTTGGTTTTATATTCACGATCCATTATCCACTAACCCATCATTGTACTACGGAGTGTCTTGCTTCCCTTACGTTATAACCTCACCCCACTCAGAAGACTCACTGCATACAAACTCGTATAATCCCTTCTCTGTATAGTTGCTTCTTTGTCATTTTACTAAAGCAATGATATTGCCAGTGCAGACCGTATACTATCGTTAGGTCTCGCTAAAACTCCTAACTACTGTCAGAAAATTATTTGAATGATTATAGCACATTCCAATGCCTTCTTTTTATAAATCCCTATAGTATTTCTGGGAATTTGTACTTAATAATTTTCTCTGTTTTATTGAAGTTTCATTAAAAGAACTGATATTGAAAATTTTTCATAACCCTTCCAGAAATTATTTATATTTAGAAAACATGAAAAAATGTTTAGTTCAGATAGGTAATGTATTTCAATATATCACTGAAACCATTTCAGACTCTGTAGAGCAAGTTATCCAAACAGATCACAAGAGTGGCCTAAGAGCAAAGGGGAAACAAACTAAAAATGTACCTGCTTGCTTGTGCTTCACCACACATCTGCAGGAAGCTCTTTGTGGGTAGAGGTTTGGTGTAATTCTGTCTCCTAAACATTTCCAACTACCATTTTACCACTCTCTCAGCCTCATTTTCAACATCCATGACTGTTTATGGAAGGTACTTTCAGGGTGACAATCATCCACTGTTAAAAGGCAAGCTTTATATGTGTTATGGTCTACGATCTCAAACACAGAAAACATATGACCAACTTCTGGATTAGAGAATTTTTTACCTGCATCTCAGAATGAAATGGCATGCTCGTTTAGAATCTGTGACTGAAAGAATACAACAGAAGCCCATGCAATATTCATTCTAGGATTGAGGTGGATGATAAATAAAGGCCCCAGATGGGGAAAAAGAAAGCTGTTTTAATATACCCTACCTTCCAGCTAGTGAGTCCACATCAATAACAGAAGGAGTTGTGGAACAAAGCTATATATAATGGAAGGAGTGGAGGACTTACCAATGTGCAGATCTGTAATAACACAAATTGAAGCTATACGATATACCTGCCTGGTATAAGTGTGCCACGGCACAATGGGAGAGATACAGAAAAGTATCTAGTTTACTTAAAAAGAACTTTCACCATGGGGGAAAAAATCTAAAACCTCTAAAGCCTACAGAGCTAGCAAGGGCAAAAAGTGGCTCCTAGGCCTCATTTGTCTACATTCTGTTCTTCATAGCCTACTTTTCTGAACGGCAGTTCTCACTGCCTTTCACCCACGTATTACAAAAGCTCTGATACTTCCAGTTTTATCTTCAGCATTTAAATCATCCTTTCACCCAAGCCGAGCTTTCTGATCTATAACAATTGCAGAAGCTTCATTGCCTGTAGTTTCCACACAGTGTGTCGGAAGGGAAGGGTTTCGGAGGAGGACCAGGAGACGAGTCAGGAAAGGAGTGCTGAGAGCGTGACAGGACACTCCGTGAAACAGAACTCTGAAGAAGTACAAGCTAAGAAGAGCTATGCCAGAGCCAGTAATGACAGAAGAAATGGAGATGAGGGAGGAACATGCCATGAACTTGAAAGGGATGATTCACGGGAAAAATTTAAAGGTCTGAGAGAAGCGATAGTTTAATAGGGTGGATATAAAACCCAGAAAACCCTACAATAGGGCGGATATAAAACTAGAAAATCCCACTCTGTGAAATGGTAAGTGTAAAAACTATAAATTGGTGCAAGCTGGACTTGGATGTGCTTGTAGATTGTCTTATATATTACTATTTGGGAAAGTCTCTAGTATTTGAAACATATGTTAGTTCTTTTGAGATTAATTGATTGAGTACATTTATTTATTCTTTTGTGAAAGTAGACTCAGAGATGGGATTAGAGACAATCAATTATAGAAAAAATAAGATTTTCATTCCATGAAGAAAGATATCTCTTAAATCTATCTATGATTTGACTACTTACTTGTTTGGCCAATCATTTATTCTTTCTAAACCTAAAGTTGGTGTATGTAAAATGGGAGAAGTGATAACTCAAAGTAGGATTTGAAAATAAGAAAAATGCATATGTATACAATAGTGTTGGAATGCGGTACTTGAAAAAAATGTTATAAATATATGGACCTTCCCTATAATTTTGAAATAATTAAGAAATGCAAGAAAGCAAAAGCAGGGGAAAAGGAAGGGAATGGGAAGAAACCAAAATATTATTCCAAAAGGAATTTCCTTAAGAGTCCTGAGTGATGGATGATTTGACTCTGGTACAAACTGACAGTGGAAAAATTAAGAAGAACAAAGAAGGAGAAGGAAGGAAAAGGAAGACATACACATTCATTAATGTTAAAGCACATGGAGTTATACAATGTGAAAATCCAAGGAAGGGTTAGAATCATTATAGCTCAACTATTCTTTTTATAGGAGTGGCGATGCTGTAGGCAAGGCTGTTTAAGTGAAGTGTAAATGAGTTATGGAGGCTACGCATGGGTCAGAAGAACAGATGATGATAGCCTGAGACAATGTTCACCCGAGCTCTGAGACTGCTGTTGACTATAGTCTTTCTATTTGCAAATCAATCTTCTAGATAGTTCAGTATATATATATATATATATATATATATATATATATACTGAACACATGAATAAATATATATATAAATATATATACATATATATCCCCACGTGATCCTTCACTGGGTGGGAAGAGTAGAGGACAGGACGAAGAACAGGAGTGAGGACCGAGGAGGTCTTATTTCCCCAGGTCTTAAAAGTATCACATACTGCTAACTAAAACAATGTGTTTGGATTAACAAGAAGAACAAGAAGAACTCAATGATATTTTTAAAACTAATTAAGATATTACCAATGCAATATGTTTGAATTAACAATAACAATAACAACAAGAAGAACACAATGATATTTTAGAAACAAATTCAGATATTACCAACAGCTAAATATCAGGCCTGACCCATCATTCTGTGTCCAAAAGCATCTAGAGAATTAATTCAGCTCTGTTTAAGGGAAAAATTCAATGCTTCATGGTCAATAAGGCTACAAAGCTGTTCCCTGTGGCAACTTGAAAGACAGCTATGGATGGAAGGCCAGTAAAGCCTGAGACATTTATTTCCAGGCATTTCCTTTGCCTGCCTGAAATTTCGCCTCATGTCATCAATCTCTTGATATACTCTTAGAAAAATCATTATCCTCTTCTTCTCACCTGGAGGAATTCTCTTCTCTTTCCGACCTGAAGCAGCAGTCACTCTTTGGTGTTATATCAGACAGTTTGACAGTCGCTTGGAAAGCCAATGTATATGAAAGGAGAGCAATACCCTGACTCCTGTCTTAGGTTCTATCGTTCAAATGTTATTTTCTCAATAGTTTTATCATTGAGACTAGTTTTATCAAATAAGCTAGGGGCTAGTGCACTGTGGCCCATAACAGAGGACAAGCCTTTTTTTCTAAATTTTGTTTGTTTTGCGTTTTGTTTTGTACTTCAACTTGTCTAGTGTTATTAGTCACCCGATATTCTTAGCTTTATTTCATTTTAGGGGAAAAAGAGTACCCCCGTGTGAAAATGATACTATAAAAAAAGGCTATCCTTTAAAATTTTTAAAGATTTCCACCAGAAAAGAAGTCATAAACAGAATCTTTATTTTTATAATAGTGCTAACCTTTGTTTATGACCTAGTTTTTATTGTCAGCTTCTTATTTACAAAGAGCAGTGATGTAGCATGTATCAAGAAGTTGAGCATTGTTCTTGGGATGCCAGGGTTTTCCACTTAGTAAATCCAGAGCTTAGCAAAATGCATTGTATTAAGATGAAATTTAATAAATTGCAATCTTTAATCATCTTTATGCTCATTAGTAAATACATATAGTGTTTTCTTCTTCTATAGCAGGTTTGTGTAGTAATCAATAATACTTTTGAAAGACCAAATATAATAAATCCCCAATAAACCCAAATGGCTTAAAGGAAAAGTACTCATAAGTTTAGGAAACATTTTAAAATATATCCATTGTCAGTAAATAAGATAAAACTATGTAAATCAATATTTATAATCTTTTGATTGTTTTTCTTTTTCCTTTCCTTCTTTTATTTTTTCTTTCCTTTGGGGACAGCTTGAAGCAGTCTTAGACTGCCCACACTGGCCTTGAAGTCATTATGTAGCCAAAATGATTTTGATCAGCTGGTTTTCCTGCCTCACATCCCAAATGCTGGGAACAGAAGCAACAAAATCATGTGCCATCATGCCTAACTTTGATTGTTTTTCTAACAACAAAGGAATATAAAAATACATTTAAACCTAAGAATATATTTGTATGTTTATATTGGTCTTTCAGTAGAAAACAATTAAATTCCATTTCTGAGCTCCCCAGTTAATTGCACAATCTAGCTGACAGTTTATTGACCTTTTACTTTTATCCCCTCTTCACTGAAAGGAAGAAATGATTCAAATAGCTGAAAGAGAGTCATGGCTAAGAACTCTTCACATATCCAAAATCACAAAAACCTCAGAAAATTTAGGACAAAACAAGGAGGTAGAGGACACAAGCCTGTAAACAGATTCAAATATATAAAAACCACACCAGTCCCTGTCAACTTTGATAATAATTCCAGAAACACTTGGGAAGCTTTGTGCAAAAGATTGATGCCTAGAGTAGTCTTTGATGGCCCACGTCTGTAATCCCAGCTCTCAGCACGCTAAGGATGGAGAACCGAAGTTGGAGTCCAGTTCAACATATACAAAAAAAAAAAAAATTTCCTTAAATGACCACCGCCATCCATAAAATTAATACCTGTTCCCTACTTTTAGTGGGCCTGATTTAATTGATTCAGACTTAAGCATGGGTATCAAATGTTCTTGGGGCTATTTTAATTTTAATGCAAGGTTAAGAAACCTCAGTGGCAGGCAGGCACTTTAAGTGTGAAATCCTAGGCCTTGGGATAGATGTGGGGGTCCAGAAAGAGTGTCACATTGTCCATGATTTCAAAATTCAGTTTATGATGAAAATAAGGTTCATTTGCTTCTTCCCTGTGTTCATATTGGTAATAAGGCTATTAAAAAAAAGCAACAGTTAAATTGCAGTACATTACCACAAATCAAGACAGTGCATGAAATGGAGCTGTCTATCATGTACTTCCTATAATAACAAATACACTTGAGGTTAAAACAAAAAAGAAGCAGTTTTCTCTAAAAAAATGAGGAAAGAGAAAACACTATTAATTTTGTTAAATATCAATTCTTGACTATATATCTTTTTAACATTCCATGACAAAATAGGAATTATACACAAAGTACATCTGCTGTGTACTGAAGTATAATGTCTTGAGGAAAAACATTTGTGGTGGTTGCAAGCTAAAATTAGCCCGTGTTTTCACAAAACAACAATTTAATTTAAAATAGTAACAACTGCAGTTATATAGATTTGTGTGTTTGGCAGACTTTTTATTGAAAATGATTGAAGTAAACCTAATACTTCAAGGCAAGCGTCAGTTGTATTCTAAATGGTATAATTTGAATTTTCATGTGATAATTAAGTCTTTTGAAAACATAGCCTCCAAAACTGTGAAATTTACTAGTTTCCTGTTACTTGAAGACTTTTCTTATAAAACTGATGATTGCAATAATAAATATGATTTTTATAATGTAGCACACATTTTTTGTGTGTGTTTCTTTGTGTGTCTGTGCACACATGCATGTGAGCACAATGTAAAGGTTCCTGTTGGTGTGTGCACTTGTACAAGTTGACCTTGAGTGTCTTCTTCCATTGTTTTCCTTTATTTTGGGGGTATCAGCTATCTCATTGTGACGAGACTTACTGGTTAAGACTCAAGGAATCCCACTACCGTTTCCTCTTCCAGTTACTAAGCTCTGCATATCATCACGGCTAACTAAACACTTAATGTGTGGTAATAGAATATTCTACATGCGTAAAATAGACACAATAGAGTACAATTCAGACTAATGAATTTTAGTTTAAGGCTGTTAAAGAGCTCATTGATGGACATTTGGTTTCCACGTGGTATATAATCTTTAAGAAATGGCCACTTGTCAATGTTTCATTGTGATAGCAAATTAAAAATTCTGGATTGTCTGTAGAGTCGCTAGTAGAATATTCTTTTCCTGTTGGAGATCATTTTTATTTAGGGACTCCCGAGGCAAGAAGCCATTGCAGCACAGAATTCAGAAGCATAAATAGGTTTCCAGTACACCTAGCTAACTTTTAACGAGATAAACAGTTTTCAGCAATTTAATCTGCTTACTACATGTGTTTTCATTTTGAAAAACAAAATGTATTTTCCTCAAAAGTATTTTGCTGATTTTTATTAATGAGTTTATAAAGCTGTTTTGAATACATAAGCATTCAAATACACACACAAACAAACATTGCAGTTCTTACTAATTTCATAAGTGTAACTCCCTCTCTCAGACACACAAATTTTAAAAATGGATGTTCTGAACTGAAGGAGTTGATAATGAAGACAACTAGGAGATTGTATAGTCCAGCTAAAAATAAATCAAAGTAAGTTAGAGACTTGAAATGAATTTAATACACAGTTCCAAAAGGAGTGTATGTATATATACACATACATCTACACACACATGTATATATATGAGGGCTAGAGAACAATCTCAGGTATCATTCTTGGAAATTCTACCCTCCCTATTTCAGATTGGATTCCTCATTGGCCTAGAGTTTACCAATCAGGCTACAGTTACTAGCCAGTGAGCACCAGGGATTCTCCCATCCCTTCCCTCCCAACTTGGGGCTTGCAAGCATTACTGACTACTTTTGTACATGAGTTTTGGGGATTGAACTCAGATCCTGACATTTGCAAGTCCCAGTTAAAAAGAACAGAGAATAACAATTGATGGTCTGCGCAGTGGAGGGAACTACAATAGCCCAGATCTGGGTTACATGATTGGAGATTCCATCACTCCTCTGGGGAAAGTAAAATGCAAATGGCACAAATAGTATGACTGTTGTAAATTATTCCGATTTTGAAAGTGAATCAGAATTTGCTCTGAGCCTTTTGTCCCAGAGTAACTACTACCATTGATGTGTATGCAATGATCTTTAAGGTTTGGGGGAGGGGGGTGCTGCTAAGTGGTGAGGAGGAGCACGGGAAAGTAAACCATGCTTACTAGTGTAGTGGTTGCTTTTCCCCAAATTCCTTTCAGTTTAACTGACTATTGTCAATGTAGTGTCTGAGGGGGTGACTGAGGGTGTCGGTGTGAACTCTTGGGTCTTGGATATACCATGAAATACCCATGTCCAGTACAGATAATGTAGAAGAGTGGGATAAACCTGCTGTGAAGATGTGATTATTGACAAGCTCTCAAGGCACAGTCAGAACCTAGAAGAATACGGAAGCGGGCCTTCTGGGAAGTGATTATGTCTTAATGATCCCCTTGTGATCGCTGCCATTTAAAGGAGGCTGAAGGGAGCTCCCTTGCTTTCCTTCACTTTAAGCTAGAGAAACACTGCGTGGCCTTGAAGCTGAGGTTGGGTATCTCCCAGATACTAAATCTACTGCTCACTCAATCTCAGACTTCAGAGTGCAGAACTGTAATCAGCGTGTGTCTTTCCCCTTTTCATAAATTACTCTAGATGTGTTTTTGTCATAGCAGCAGGAAGGTACTGAGCTGCTGTCCTGATTGGCCTTCATTCTCAACTCAACATGGCCTAAATTCGTCTGAGGGGAAAAGCCATTTTTTTAATTTATTTATTTCTTTATTAATTAATTAAAGATGTCTGTCTCTTCCCCACCGCCGCCTCCCCTTTCTCTCCCCCTCTCCCAATCAAGTTCCCCTTCCTCGTCAGCCCAAAGAGCAATCAGGGTTCCCTGCCCTGTGGGAAGTCCAAGGACCACCCACCTCCATCCAGGTCTAGTAAGGTGAGCATCCAAACTGCCTAGGCTCCCACAAAACCAATAGGTGCAGTAGGATCAAAAACCCATTGCCATTGTTCTTGGGGTCTCAGTAGTCCTCATTGAGGTAAGCCAGACCCAAAAAGAGGAACATGGGATGTACTCACTCATATTTGGTTTCTAGCCATAAATAAAGGACATTGAGCCTATAATTCGGGTTCTTAGAGAAGCTAAATAAGAAGGAGAACCCAAAGAAAAACATATAGGCATCCTCCTGAATATTAACCTTCATCAGGCGATGAAAGGAGACAGAGACAGAGACCCACATTGGAGCACCTAACTGAAATCTCAAGGTCCAAATCAGGAGCACCAGGAGAGAGAGCACGAGCAAGGAACTCAGGACCGCGAGGGGGGCACCCACACACTGAGACAATGGGGATGTCCTATCGGGAACTCACCAAGGCCAGCTGGCCTGGGTCTGAAAAAGCCTGGGTTAAAACCGGGAAAAGCCAATTTTGAGCAGCTGCCCGGATCAGTCTGATCTGTGAGGGATTGTTTTCATTGTTTTTTGTTTGTTTGTTTGTTTGTTGTTCTTGTTTTTTGTTGTTGTTGTTGTTTATTTTTTGATTTTTGAGACAGGGTTTCTCCATAGATTTTTGGTTCCTGTCCTGGAATTAGCTCTTCTAGACCAGGCTGGCCTCGAAATCACAGGGATCCGCCTGCCTCTGCCTCCCGAGTGCTGGGATTAAAGGCGTGCACCACCACCGCCCGGCTTTTTTTTTTTTTTTTTTTT
The DNA here is from genome assembly GCF_014885135.2 of Alexandromys fortis. NCBI lineage: Eukaryota > Metazoa > Chordata > Mammalia > Rodentia > Cricetidae > Alexandromys > Alexandromys fortis. Next base: position 1,392,023 of record NW_026067938.1, on the reverse strand, counting down.
TTTCTTGATTGTTTTCCTTGTTAACTGATGTAGGAGAGCTATGCCCGCTGTGGGCAGTAGCATCCCCCAGGCAGGTGGTTTTAGTATATTAAAGAGCTTACAAAGCATGAGCCAAAGAAGTAGCTAAACCAGAGAGCAGCTTTCCTCCCTCGTATCTACTTTGCATTCCTGCTCCGACTTCCTTCAAAGGGATGTATGTACCTGGTCAGTTGAACTAAACCCAATCTTTGATAAGCTGCTTCTGGTCATAGTTTCTGCCACGGCAACAGAAAGGAGACTTGAACAGAGGCCTACCACGAGTCTCTAAATCGTAACTTGAAACCTTGAAATAATCTTTCTCCTCAGTGTGGTGTAAGGGTGTGGATCATGCTCCCCAAAGACCAGTGATTTGAGGATAAAGGGCAAATAGTATAGAGAAGACCTTTTGTTCTTAATTGTACTTATTCCTTTTCTTTATGCGTCTCTGCACATGTGTGTACACGCTTGCCCCAGTGTACACGTGGAGATCAGAGAACAACTTGGGGCAATCAATTCTCTTCTCCCACCATGTGGGTCTTAGGGATCAAACTCTGACCTCCAGGCTCAGTGGCAAGTGCTTCTTCCCTCTGAATCTGCCACCCTGGAGAAGGCATTTTCAATCTTTGGGATACAGTCAGTTTCTCAAAGAGTTAGGTCTGTTATTTTAGTCTGTGATACTTAAGTAGGTTTGATCGAATACATTTACAAGAGCTGACTGTGGCATGCTGCTCTTGCTTCTCCACGCTTCCTATGAAGTGCCACTTGAAAATCAAATTGCCACATCGCCTTTCCATCACATGTTATGCCTGGAGTATTGTCCTTTGAAATAGATTGGTCAGGGTACGCTATTCACAGAAGAGCAATAACCTACCAGCTTGATATTGCCACTGAATCTTAGCTCTCATGGAGAGAATGCCAAAGTAAGTTATCATATACTACACTTGAAAAATAAAGAGCCTCTTTTGACCAAGTAGAATATGAAAAGAAGAGAAAGTCTCTTTTTAACTAAATGTGTCTTCATTCCCCAGCACTGTTTTCTATTGCTAGGAAGGGTTGCAAAGTTCCATGACAGCTTCTCCTTCAGCATTCCCCTAACTACTCATTTTAGCTATACTTCCAATCCCTTTGCCCATCAAATATCTACATAGTGGCTATGTACAGTCACAGGTTATTAAATACGCACACATTTCCATTCACAGCTACTAGGAAAAGGCCAAGCACTCCACTTCATGAGAAGCGAATATAAAAAAAAGACAGTTTTAAAGAAATTTACTTATGAAACAGAGTTCTTAATATAAGATTAATTCTGTAATGTTCTTAGAGAAAAAATAATAGCATCCTTTAGGTATCTGCATCCCTAAAGTCATGCTGGAAATATATCAGAATCAATTAGGTACTTGTAGTCATTGTATGCTTTTTAAGAAAGGAAATGCTGGCCGGGTGGTGGTGGTGCACTCCTTTAATCCCAGCACTCGGGTGGCAGAGGCAGGCAGATCTCTGTGAGTTCGAGGACAGCCTGGTCTACAAGAGCTAGTTCCAGGAAAGGCTCCAAAGCTACAGAGAAACCTTGTCTCAGAAAAAAAAACCAAAAAGAAATAAATAAGAGAAAGAAAGGAAGGAAGGAAGAAAGAAAGAAAGGAAATGCTGAAGCCAAAGAAGACCCAGAAGCCACTAACATCTCAACTCTGCAATATGCTAATTAATATTTCCAGTGCTCTTGAAGATCTAGTATAATATCTAAATATCGACTCTACTATTATATAATGTGATGATGCAATATTCTTAAAATATCTCTTACATTCTAAGAGACTGGAAATTTTCTGGACCTTGTACCCAAAGTTAATAATATACCTTGGTCACTTAAGACCTAAGACAGCTATCCTACTGTGTACTCCTTAACCTGTCTTTTAGAGAAAAAGTAACAACCAACTTCACTCGTTTCTGATTTCCATGCAATCATCTTTTACAATATAAGGTAATGCTTAGGTATAATCTAAAATTATATACCCTTCTGTGCCCCAGGCCGAAAGTAATGGATGCATGTCATTTGCGGAAAGTCACAAATACAAATGTTGAAAGCAGCCTCCTAAACTCTACAATAAAAGTTTAAAGCAATGATTTATGTTTATTGGTAAAGTCAGATGTTTGTTACTGGGTTAGCTGGGAATAGTTGGAGCCTGGCAAAACACTGATACCAAGGTTATAACTTGCTCTTCACAAACTGACCTCAAGGCTCTATTGTTGGACATGGGCTTCATCTTACGGAGTGAGCATTAAATCAAATCCAATATTGATTGATTACTTCCATAAGCTTGTGTCACCGGTGTCCTAGCATACCTTGCAGGTAAGACTCATTGCAGACTGAATGGTTTGTGGCAACACCTACACAAAATTTTGAACATGGAGAAGTAGAGGTGATACCTACCTAGAGCCTTTACCATGAGAGGCTAGTGATTTTGGAATCTGAAGATACCCTGCACTGCCACCAAAGGAAATAGCACCAACCCAGGCACAAAATCTTCAGTTTAGAGTGGTGTCCTGCTTGTAAGATGTGCCAAGGCAATAGGGGCACAAAGTTTCTGAGAATAGCCACACAATGTCAGATTTGACTTACGGGCAACTCCATAAGATGGGATCTTTGCCAAACATTGCTTGCGTGACCTAGAATCTGAGAACTACATAACCCAGGGACCTATGGGGAAACCAAATACTACTAGAAAGGAACATACTACAGGAATAAAGCAATAAGGTGACTCCTAAGGACATTCTCCTATAATCATTATAGGATTAATGCCTTGCTCAGACATCATCAGAGAATCCTGCTCCTGTAGCAGATGGGAACAAGCACAGAGACCCACAGTCAGACGTTATACAGAGACAGAGAGACAGACAGAGACACAGTAAGAGACAGAGAGACAGAGACCCACCTTGGAACACTCAACCCCCAAAGGGATGTCACCATCAAATCCTTCCTTCAGAGCTCAGGGAATTTCCATTGAAGAGAGGATGGAAGGAGTATAAAATCCAGAGGGGATGGGAGACGCCAAATAAACAAGAAAATAAGGTCTACTGTCTACTACAGGACTGTTAGAAAGGGCTGCCCACTCTGATGCAGGTCTTCCCACACTAGTTAGTGCTTCCACTCACATCCTTATGTGATGTATGCCCAGATGTACGCCTTACACATGATTCCAGATCTCACACGGTTAGCCATTACAATGTCACTTTATGCTTTTTAGACATTCTCTCTCTCTCTCTCTCTCTCTCTCTCTCTCTCTCTCTCTCTCTCTCTCTCTCTCTTTTATTTTTATTGAGCACTACATTTTTCTCTGCTCCCCTCCTCCCCTCCCTGCCTCTCTCATCCCCTTCCACCCTCTCCCAAGGTCTCCATGCTCCCAATTTACTCAGGAAATGTCTTTTTCTGCTACCCATGTAGATTAGATCTATGTATGTCTCTCTTAGGGTCCTCATTGTTGTCTGGGTTCTCTGGTATTGTGATTTTGGGCTGGTTTTCTTTGTTTTATGTTTAAAAACAACTTATGAGTGAGTACATGTGATAATTGTCTTTCTGGGTCTGAGTTACCCCACTCAAAATGAGGTTTTCTAGCTCCATCCATTTTCCTGCAAAATTAAAGATGTCAGGGTTATTTTTTCCTGATGTGTAGTACTCCATCGTGTTAATGTACCACTATTTCCTTATCTGTTCTTTGGTCAAGAGGCATTTAGGTTGTTTCCAGGTTCTAGCTACAACAAACAATGCTTCTATGAACATAGTTAAGCACATGTCCTTGTGACACGATTAAGTATCCTTTGGATAAATACCCAAAAGTGGTATTGTTGGGTCTTGAGAAAGGTTGTTTCCTAATTCTCTGAGAAATCACCACACTGTTATCCAAAGGAGCTGTACCAGCTTGCATTCCCACCAGCAGTGCGAAGTGTTCTCTTCACCCCACAACCTCTCCAGCATAAGTTATCATCAATGTTTTTGATCTTGGCCATTCTTATAGGTGTAAGATAGACATTCTGTCTAACTTCCAGAGCAGTACTTTATACGAACCTTTATTCGAGTCAGAACACAACTTTTAATTTTTGTTTTCTAACAACACATGCTCACCTCCATTCCTTTCTTCCCTCCCTCCTGTCTGGGTACTGGGAGGCTTGCTCAAGGCCTCCTGCTTATTAGGAGACCACTGTATGGCATATTTAGTACCATTCATGAGCCAATATCAATAATATAATAACAGTACTGTATTAATAACAATACTGTTATTAAATCCAGATTTTATAACTGTTTGTTTTTTCCCTTCAAATCTATTAAGTGTTTCAGAATACCATTTATTCCCCCAAACACACTTAGTTGTCATGCCTCCTGAGGTGCCTCTGGGGTCTGACAACTGGTTCTCTGATTTCTTTTCTGAAGAACTTTTGATGACCTTCATATTTCTGAGATTCACTGGTCAATTATTGGGATGAATGTCCCTCAGCTGAGATCTAATGTTTCCCTTGTGAATGGCAAGGAATTCTGTGTGTTGGGAAAAGAGGGTCATAGCAGGAACCTGCCTGAAACCACATAATAACTGTGACTGTTAATCCTGTCTGCCTGACAAAAGGCGTCCGGTGAGTTTCTTCAGTGTAAAGTCACCCCCACCCCTTCCAATCTGGAAACAAGCCATTAGGTGCAGTCTAAATTGGACTCACTGCTTATAAGGAGGAACGTTTCCATTAGAAAAAAAATTGTCTTTTTCAATTTAAAGTATCCTGGTTTAAATTAATCTACAGATTCCTTAAATATTTCACATGAAATAGTTCTTGTTTTCAGCTAATAGGAATGTCTCCAACATTATGTTGTTCTAATAAATTTATCATACTTAATTGCCACTGTGTTTTTAGGAAATTTATTTTAATAGTATCAATCCATCACTTGGACTCTAAAGGCTATATTTTAAAGTTCCAGGTGCTTGAATGTTTATCATAAAACAGCAAGCATAATAATTTCCACTTTTATAATTAATGACAGCGTCTGGAACAGTAATTCTAACTGGTAAGGGAAGAATGACTGTAATGCCTTTTTAAATTTTCATCTCGGTCCTTAAATATAATTCTTCCTCTTATGAACATATTTTAATTAGAACAGACAGAGGAGGTACACTGACTAAAAGCTAAGTCATAGACACTTAAACAGTTAGAAGTGTCACAAGTAAAAAAGTGATGCTCGGGCCACACTTGATGTGCATTTGCCCAAGCACAACTTTATTTCTGGAGGCATTTTCATTTTATAATTTTTTTAAACATATTTTTTAGATTTAACTTTTTGGTCCTTTCATGAGTGAAGCCTAGCCTGATTTTTATGACTAATTGTAATTCTGATTGTCATCATCTAAAACATTAGAATGTATCAAATCTATCTGTTACCTTTATCACCCTTTTGTTCAAATTTGTTCTCCTCTGAAACTTTGTATCAGTTTATTGGGCATTTTTTTTTTTTGAAGAAAGTTGTCTACTCTCCAGTTAAACTAGATAACAATGTGGTTTGCTTATTTTTCCCTTCCATTGTTTTCATTTTCTGTTATTCCCAAGGCCCCAAACAGTTATACTTGACTTGGATTTCCCATTTCCTCCTTGCCCTTTTCATCCCGAGCATTTCTAACATATATTCTTACCACAATCCTACCTGCACCGAGATTCTTATTTATATCTTAATCATTTCAATATCAAGTCCTGCCTTTGTTTCATTTATAGTCTTCTTAAATCTCGGAGTTTCAGAAGATCTAGATTTCTGCTGTTGCCCTGATAACTTTTCAGTTTTCAAAGTTTTGTATTCCTGGTCTTTCCTGCGGCGATTGATGGCCGCATTAACCACTGCCCCACACTACCTTTTAACTCTACATTAACAACTTTCTTGGCTGACTCTTTATCTGATTTCTGCCACCTCACACCCTTACTTTCAAATCCTCTCATCTTAAAAATCACGATAACAGACTTAATTTCCATTATGTTTCTGTGAAAGACCCATACATTTCGATCTGGATATCAGCTGTTTTTTATTATTTCCTGTATGTTTATTTTCTTTTTAAATTTGTTTTCCTCTCAGTAGGGGTACCAGTGAGCAACTGTTTCTTTGTTCTTCCTTTCTTTGTGTGCATGTGTATGAACTGCATGAATATATGTTTACGTGTGCGTGCCTGTCAGAGGTTAAGCTTGGGTGTCTTCTCCGTCTTAGTTTTTAAGATGTGTCCTCTTACTGAACCTTAATCACCTGGGCTGTCTGGCTAGCAAGCTCAAAAGTACCCCCCCCCCTTTTCCCTTCTCTAGCCGTAGGATTACAGGTGCGTGCCATCACACCTTGCAGTTTTTGCTTGGGTTCTGTGAATACAAACTTAAATCCTCAACCTTACAAAACAAACACTTCTCCAGCTGGGCCATGTTCCTAGCCCCCACTTCTGCTTTTACCTGCTGAAATCTGGTACACACGACTATCAGTGTTGTCTAAATAGTGTACAGTCAGTAAGTCACCATAGAATCAGATCTTCATCTTTAGGGTCATAGGCATTCATTTCAAAATAAGTAATAGAAATGCAAAGGAAGTCTATTTGATCTCATTGAATGCATGTTGCATTAGTACTAAGGTCTTCCACTTCTATCAGTTCATTTGATCCATGGATTAAAAGAAAAAGATTGATTTTTAACATATTAGTTAAATATCTTAAGGTATATAAAAATTTCATTCAGTCTTTGAAGTGCATGTACCATGGTCATTCACTTAGGTGAATAAGACTTAACCTTACAGGAAGGGTTATACTATAATCAGAAAAGCTATTTTTGAAATAAAAAAAATTGTTTATAATTTTCTATTTTATAAAAATAATTTTTCTATTTTATAGCTTTTTATTTCTATTTTCTATTCTAAAAATTCCATTTTCTATTCCTTGTAATTTTTTTTTACTTTATTTGTCAAGAGGTTACATTTCCTATAGCTGAATAAATAAAATGAAGGTGTGTTTAGTGTATGTATTTACCTTTAGTATATGTGTTTATATATGTGTTTAGTGTATGTGTTTACCTTTAGTATATGTGTTTATATATGTGTTTAGTCTATGTGTTTACCCTTAGTATATTTGTTTATGTCTATGTGTTTAGTCTATGTGTTTACCTATAGTATATGTGTTCATACATGTGGTTAGTATGTGTTTACCTTTATATGTGTTTATACATGTGTTTAACTTTAGTCTATGTGTTTAGTCTATGTGTTTACCTTTAGTATATGTGTTTATACATGTGTTTAGTCTATGTGTTTACCTTTAGTATATATCTTCACCTTTGTAAAAAACACCTTTCCCGTGTTTTTCCTTTCGAAAGCAAATAGACATAGTTCTAAAGATAGAGCAAGGGCTGATCCTGCCTTGGAAATGGGAAAGATAGGAGTCCTGGCCTCCCACGTTTTCACATAATTTCAGAGCATGCAGGGATGTAATGGTGGCACTCTCATCATTCCAAGGGTGTTTCAATTAGTGCAGAGTCTCCTGCACACACTTGAGTCTCTGGGGAAAAAAAAGAATAAATAAATCAAAGCCAAACAACTATTTCGTATGATGCTTGCTGAAGCATGCTGGAGGGGCTAGTGGAATGTCTGAAATTTGATTGCCATGAGTACCAAGAAGAAACTTTTCACTGCTAATCCAAAGAGTCTCTGAACTGACACAAACAAGCAAACGCCTTTACCCTTTCCCACTTTTCTGCCGACCGGAAACAGTATACACAATGAGCCCCAATGACCCCAATCTTCGGCATTTCTCAAAGTCTCTCTGTCTCTGCACCTTGGAGCTGTATTCAGGAGGGGTGGGGGGAGTGAGATGTAGAGCTGCCACCTGCCACCAATTCACCTGGGAAAAAGCTGCTTAGAAACTAAGTCCTGTTTGCTTCTAATATGTGATATTGAGCAGCCGTTTTTTTCATTAGTTTTGCCTCTTGCTTCTGCTTACTCTGCTTTTCTGATATGTTGCAGACATTGTTGTAAGCTCACATTCCAGGCCTCTGATGAAAAATTCACGAAAAAGCCCTCTTAGTCTTTGTGAGGGGTTATATGTGAATCACTTTCTACCACCGCTCCCGAGATGAGCAACAGACAGTCGGAAAGGCAGAGAACTGATAGAATTTGTTCTTCCCATACGGACAACTAGTTACTTGCCAGGCCTGATTAGTAGAGCGGAGGGAAGAAATGTCACCCCAGGAGGTTGAGATAAAGTCACCCTCCCAAAATAAAGTCAGGAAAATTCAAATGGAATGGATGAGATTAGCTATCTGTAGAAACACCTTTCCCCATGGAATAGCCAAAAGCATTATGTGGAGAAATTTAGAAAGACCCCAAGGAATCTGACAATAGCAGAAGCTTGATTGTATCCCTATATTTCCAGCAACAATCTAATCATGGTAAATGGATGAAGCTGTAACACAATCAAGCAGTAACTTAATCAGTTATAGTGAATAGATTAAGTGCTCTAATCACAACCAATTTAGATGTAACCCAACTAAAGAAAGACTGTTCTAACAGAAGGGGGTGTCTGCAAGGAAGTGGGGACACCAAGAAGCCAGGCTTTGTCTGTGACTCCAGCTCCCTCCAGTGTAAGGTGTACAGCTACAAACTGCTCAAAGAGGCAGATGGAACCAGTAATTGTTTCTATAGTAAGTTGGATTTCAAAAGCGTATCAACTAAGCAACAGTTCTTATCAGCTCCAAGGCCAAAGGACTGCATTTCCAGAATCAAAAAAAAAAAAAAACCCACACACAACAAAAGCACAGTTAATAAAGGTAATAAAAAAAGAGGTTTCATATTCACACAACAGTCACTCATGTAATGGGTTCAGTAATACTTTAGAAACTAGCCTAGATGCTGAAGGCTCAGTATTAAATAAAAAAAAAAATCTTTGTAGGTTCTCATGGAATATTCTTTCTGAAAAAGAAGATAGATGCTCCACCTTGTCTGCTACATTATTTTATTATCATAGTGATTATTTCTAGGAAAAATATATAGGAACTGAAAAACATCACAGGGACCCTAAAATGATCTGAGACTTACAGAAAGATCCTTCTGGTTGACCTACTTACACCTTATCAAAACAAAGAGACTGAGAACAGGAATGAATATAAGTTGAACTAAAATTAGGCTAATACTGCGAATTAAGTAAGTGACAATAAGTTCCTCAAAATGATCTGTGACAAACACAATCATTTGCATAGAGACTATTTAGATATACAGTTGCTAACTTGCCTTTAAGAATAGCACAGAGAGAGACTTATGTGTTAATCCCCATTCTATACATGTACTATTTAGAGAACTACTTCTAATACCTTTAGAATAAAAGCTTCAAAGATTGTATACCTTTGGACTTGACCATGGACCAAAATGTGTGCTCCTAAAACAATATGAGGATGCTGAAAATGTGTTATTCTTCCAACCCCATTGTAACGGACTATCCAATCAACTACAGCAGATAACACCAATTGGAGCATGCAAGATAGTAAGGCATAAAAGTGCAATGATTACAAAGTGAGCTCAAATAGAGCATTCTTCTATAATTTCCTATCCAAGACAGACAAGTGTTACTGAAAAGTTTTACAGCAACCAGGCACATGCTCTAAGTGGGTCTCAAGGGCACTCAGGCAGAAACTGCATTGCCCAAGAATATGTTAGAAGTTGGCATGCCTGGACATAAAATATGGAGTGCTAAAACACCACACTGTGTAAGATACAAAGAAAGTAAGGGCATATGTTAGCTCCCTAGTCACAGGTCATAACAGCAAAGAACAGGATCCCATGAAGCAGCCAATAGGCCCATTGCAAAAGCATACCTCCTGGCAAGAATACAGAGAAACAGTTCCAATGATTGCAATGAGCTTCCACTAATTGACAATATCCAGGATTATAAATTACCATGTTCTTTTTCTTGACATTTATTTTTTAAGCTTTTGTTGAGCAGTTGTTTAGAGTATTATGGTAAATGTAATGAGGATGGATAACTCGTGTCTTTTGAAGGTTTGTGGTTTACATGTGTAAGGTCTGAAGAGATAACAATTCAGCAGAAACTGTGCAAAAGCAAGTGGTAAAAAAAGGAAGGAATGAAAGGAAAGAACAGAAAAGTCTAATGCCCTGTGTCGAGACGGAAGGATCTTTTTCCATGTGGGTGTCTTCTCTAATCTTTACTCCCCAGCTTCAAGTCAGTGAAACATTTCTCATTTTATTATTTCTCAGGTTCTGTGAATTGTTCATCAACATTCAAGACAGGGTACTTCATACACTGAGATGTGCTATTCTATTCTGTGCTGTTCTAAAGCTTTCTCAGGGATGGAGGGATTTAATTATGAGGTCTTCATGACAGGTAATATTCATGAAAATAAGAACCTCTCATTCTAAACAACCATGCTAAGAACATTTGACCCCAATCAGGAATGGAGAAAAAAACTCCGTCTTAACTTCAACAGATAAGAACAATATAAAGCACAGCCCACTCTAAAGAGATAAGATACAAGGAACTAATGACCAAGGTAATCCAAAACAAAATGGTGAACCATGCATTGCTTAATTGTGCAAGTGATTACTGTTTTATTTTTTAATCTATGGAGACACTGGGAGAGGTATTAGAGGTATTCTAATCAAACGTCTGGTGTTACAGCTAAGGACTCTGAAGTTGGAGAAGTTCAGTGTCTTTACAGAGTTTTTCCTTAGTAAGGGCAGTTATCTCAACCATAGTATTTGGTGACAGATCTGCAGTCAGGCATCAGATCACCTGACAGCCATCCAGCCACTGTTCCTACTTAACCTCACATTCCTATTTCCCTTCCGACAAATTCCATCAAAGTACTACAATAATATTTCATCTGGTTAGTTCACTATATCTGGAAGTATTCTATAAACACTCTACCATGCTGTATTAAAATGCTGTCCAATAAAAGTGCAAGTGTTTTGCTGAAGAAGAGTGATGCTCAGCTCAAACAACATCCTAAGCGTCTTTATGGGTCAGTTGATGAGCCTGTTGAAGGGAATATTCCTGGTTCTTTATGGCGGAGAGCCTAGGAAGTACTAACTGTTGGTTTTGCTGGGCCACCCTGTTATATTAATACTCAGCAGGACCCTAGGAAACAGGCAAGAGTTATTGTAAGCCCACACAATGTTCTACTGGTACACTGGGCAATATCGATGAATTTGCAACGAATGAGCAACATGTACAAAATTACCACAGTCAGGGTTGGTTGATTTTCGCTTTAGTTATCCATTAGAAATTATTTCTCCTTACTACAGTATCCTTCTAAACTCCACCTGCAGCTGGTAAATGCTCCAACTGCCCAGTGTTACCACTTTGGGCGCCCAGCAACCTCCAGGTTGCAATGAGCTTTTTTTTTGCAGTTGACCTTTTTACCCCATGTCTCCTCACTGTCGCTCTTGCCTTTTTAACCTATACCTGCTGCTTTGTGTGCTCATTTACTTCAAAGACATTAAAATCCTTAAGGCACTCTGTTTAAGCTGTTATAGTATCTAGCAGGGCCCCGACACAAGAAAATGTATTCTTTGTATTCTCTTAACAATGAAGATAACGGGTGTGAGTGGTGGTGGCCACTCCTTTAATCCCAGCATTTGGGACACAGAGTTAGGCAGATAGATCTCTGAGTGTGAGGTCAGCCTGATCTACAGAGGGAGTTCCAGGACAGGTTACAGAGCTATTCAAAAAACCAAAATAAATAGATAAATAGATCAAATTAAAAAGATAACTGAAGAGAAAACAAATATAAAATACTTTTAATAAGACTATCTATGAGTAAAATTTAAGATTCGTAATTATATAACTATGATCTCTTTAATATAATAAGGATATATCATCATCTATCATATCTATCAATATTATATATATAATTATCTATATCTATCCTATATTATTTTTAATAAAATTATAAAAAAGATGACTAATATCCCATGAGGAAAATAAAAAATAGAAGTAGACATTCTTTATTGAAAACTTTGATTCAAATATTGCAAACTTACATCCCAAAAGTCGAATACCATCAATTACATTCCTTCATTGCTGCGACATTCTCATGAGTTTTACTTCATAGAATCTTAAAATGTGAAGAAACTTTGATAGAAACCCTGGTCCCTTCTAAGCATATCCACCTTCGAATGAGGTTCGTATAGAGCCCTCTGATGATACCACACTGTACCAATTTTAGATTTAAGGGTGGTAATTTACTTGGGCCTGCTCGTACAATTCCAGCTATTCACCTTGCTACAGATGACCAAGCAAGAGGATTGCAAGTTGAAGGCCAGCCTGGGCAACTGCAGGAGAATTTGTCACAAAATAAAAAATAATGGGAGCATGGCTAAGTGGTAGAGTGTTTGCCTAACATGCGCAAGGCCTTAGCTAGGTTCAATCTTCAATAGTGACAGAAAAATATGTTTGTTTCTTTTTGTTCTGTTTTTCTGGATAAATACCGAGTAAGTATAACTCCTTTCTTTTTCTATATTTGTATTTCAACTGTTCCGATAAAGTTGTAATGCTTTTCTTAGAATATTTTCATTAGTAAAAATAGAACAGAAAAAGAGAAAGCCACATTTTTAAGTGAAATAAGTTTCTCTTTCTCTCTTTCTCTCTCTCTCTCACAAACACACACACACACGTCTTGGTGCTATTAATCAGATCATTAAGAGAGATTGCCAGAGAATGCGTAAACAAAGTGTGAACTTAAAATAAAAATATGACCGAAACACACATACAAAAGAGATATTACTACTTGATCTTTGCTCACTGTCTTGTTTTAAATTTCCTATGTTATAAGTTATTTGTAGTCATTGATAATGTTGTTTCAATTATTTCAGTTGCAAATCTGTAGTTATGCAAACACGTATCCTCATAAGGAAGTTTCAAATGGCCATGTACAATCAAAATGTTAGACTGTCTCCCTAATTTTGTTTTGTAGTGACACTCCCACCAAGTTCAAGACACGGCTAATGACTCTCCTTTCTACTTGAAGCCTCCATGTCTGATAAAAAATGGAATAGTTGAGTTTATGCAGCTGTTCGCAGGCTAATTATCTGCAATCATTTCTGATTACTTAATAGGCCATGGTACGATGTGTGTTTGCTGCTATGTGGAGTTTACACATTAGGCTTTAATGTGCTGATATGGTTAATTGTTGTGCTCAGTGCTGCCTGCTAATAGACCATTCCTGAAAATGAGACCATATCTCAATGGAATTTGCTGGTTTATTTTAAATAAGTAATAACTACAGATCCAGGTCCAAGATCCAGTGTTTACCATTTTAAGAATGCCCTTTCTAAATGCTGTATCATTTGAATTATTCAAGTTTGCAAAACCAAGTTGCTAAACTAATGAGTCAAGAACCTACACAAATACATAGATTTAACATTTTTTCCTACTCTGATCAGTTTTCTAAATTGTTTATTTATTTATTTTTTTTGCCATGGATAGGGAAATCAATTCTTTTAAATGGCACCAAACAAGCTAAATGGAATAACATAATGATGAAAAAAGTAGAGGCTCATCAAATGCAGACAAGCGTCTATTAATACGCAGTCAAGATGACCACACTACCATTTGGGAGCAATACAGACCTGTTAATATAGAAGGTAGATATGGTATTGTTGTCATGAGACTATTGGTTTCTTTTGTAGTTTTTCCTCCTGTAATAACATTTAGTTGTAAGGGCTTGAATATAGTGGAAGAAATTAGAAGGCTAGGACTTTGTAATTGATGTCACATGTCTGTTTTCTGTTATTAACATGGATGTAAGAAATACATGTGATGTTTCAGGGGTTTACCTTCACCTGTTTTTGCTCACAAGCGTTATTTCTTGTCCTATTATTAACCTTTCACTGTTTCATCTATTTTAAATATTGAATGTTTCCTCCTCAAGTGTTCTTTTGTTAGAGAAGTTAGTAGGTGTTAAATAATAAATAGATATATCAATCCAAATACCTTGTGTCCCTGCAACTTCTAAGAAAAATCAATCTCTTCCATTCCCTGCCATTCCCTGCTCTGTCTGTCTCCTGTAGCACTGGACTAACCCCATTTTAATAGATTTCAGCGAGCAGGACTCTTGCCACTTGTTCCTGCCCATCACCCTGGTTCTATGTGATGCTGTCTTCTGATCATACAAACCGGCTCATGCAGGAGTTGTATATACTATATTTCCTGATCTTAAGGCCACAACATGAAAGAAATGGGGAAAACAATAGAAATAAAACAAGTTTAATCAAGTGTCAAGACTCATTATCCTGATAAAGAATTTCTCTGTTAAAATCTCTGGGTGCATGTGTGTATGGTGAGTGTGCACGATGTGTTTCTGAGTTCTGGTACATGCACACCAGCATGCTCATGTGATGGTCAGACTGGGACACTCATTCTTGCCATAAACGTATTAAGATTGGATTTCTCTTGCTGCAGTTGCTAGCTCTGTACTCCAGGGTAGGCTAGGGTGGCTTGTGATCTTTCTGTCTTTGTCTCACATCCTGCTGTAGTTAGTAATGTTGGGGAAACAGACTGGTCACCACAAACTTTTTATAGGGTTCTCGTACTCTGACCCACGTTGGAAAGGTTGCCTGGCTAGCACTTTCACAAGCTGAGCCATCTGTCTGGATGCTATTTCTATTAAGAATAGTAAATATGCTAAACATTAGAGTCTGAGCTTTTTATTAATTGAAATGTTTATTCATTTTCATCTTTAGATTTTGATGTATCATTGACATCATAAAGCTCACCCCAGCATCTTTCTATTATCTTTTTAATAAAAAGTTCTGACACTAAAATGTTCTGTTCCTCAAGCATGTTGTTTTTCCTTGTCTTCCAATGGTTTTCTTTTCCTGTTCCTTTCAAGCATTTATTTCTTCTCTGTCCAATTAAATTCAAGTACTGCAAGGTTCTTATCATTGTTATTTCTTCTCTGAAACATTTGGTAAAAATAGTTTGGGCAGATAGTAGTGGTGGTGCTCTTAATAATAATAATGAAATTTAATCCAGTCACTCACTTGTTAGAGTTTGTGCTGTACCCCTTCCACTGATATTTATATTTTATTCTCTCAGCATTCCTGTAAGAATCCTACCATTATGACCATCGAGCTGATGAGGCAACTAGAACTCAAAACACAGTAGCCCAAATTTTGTAAAATACTGAGTTCAAGGTCCTATGGTCAAGGTCAGAGATGTAACCTGCATATACCATACTTTTCTACACAATTCTGCTGTTTGTATTCTGTTCCCATAGAACTTTGTGTACTCTGGGAGGAATGCCTTGGGCCGTGTGCAAGACAACATGCTCTTGCACATCAGCAGTGCTGCTCAGCCAGCTCGAGGGTTTTATGCAAACCAGACCCCATTTGGCCATGAGACCTGCTGTATCCTGAGCACATCTGGTGATAGGGATGAACAATACTCTGTATGTTTCTCATTGTTTCTTTGTCCCCTTTTTGGAACTCTGGGCTATCCAGAACAAAAATGCCACAGAATGCCAGAAAAGGACTCTTGACCAGCATAGCCTTGAGTCCCCTGTTTCTGTTGAACCTTGAATTTGACTTCAGTTCCTTGGGAAATAGTCACTAGCAGAGAAAGGGTTGGTGCAAGTATTTGAAATGAGTCCTGCTCCAGAACTCACTCTTGTCTGAGACAGAGTGAGTAAAAGGTGTAGCTCACCTCCCTCATCAGTAGCTGAAGAGATCCCTTCTTACCTGTGTAAGCACTAAGCATCCCAGTATAGCTTGGCATCCTTATTTGCCAACAGTCTCCTGACATGGAAAGAAGACTTATTCCATAGACTCTGATCATAAAACTAGTCCAGCTTAAGAGCTCCACTTACAGCCATGAACAGGGAGCTGATACGTCTTTACATTTACCCCCGTGTTTTCCTCTAGGTATGCCACGATTATGCAGCTAAGAACGGCTGATTGACTGGTTTGCTGTCCCACCTAACTCTCCCATGCCTGCTCCCACAGGTCTCATGCTGTGCCCACGGCCTGAGATGTTCCAGAGAGGCTAAATCTTCACTATGGTCAAATTCCAACTGCTCTTTCCTGAAGCTCTTCTGATTGACAAACGAGGTATGAGCTTTGCCTCCTATACCCCTTAATTGATGTTTCTTAAGCTATTATCTCTTATAATATCAACTTCATTTATGTATTAATGTGAGCTTTATCTAAAAGTTCCCCATCACTGGATTTACCACATAGTGAATATTCAATAGCAATAACGTGAATTGGAAGCCAAATTATTTAAACTGCTTAGCTTGATTTTTTTAGACAAAATGAAGAAGTTCAAACTCATGGCAATGTAAGAAACAGTGACATATGTTCAGCTTGGTGTGTCATTAAAAATGGCATAGATGTGAGTTAACATTGTTCTCATCTCTTTTTCTCTACCATGAGAACAGACCTTTAAATCCAATTAATTTTGACTTGTAAGTAGATTTCTGAAAATTGTCAAAAGGGCGTTTCTTTTCACTTATTTATTACAAAAGTTTAAAAGCTTTTAAATACTGAGGAATTTCTTTTAAAACAAACCAGCAAGTCATATTTTCAATGACATTTAGGTATATTCATATTTGAATAGTGGTAACAAGGTTTAAAATGTTTATGAGACTGAATGTATATTAAAGCTTGTCTACTACTATTCAACATATGTCCATCAAGTTTGTACTGTGTGTGAAGGAAAATACTAAGTATATTTCTATGAGGAGTAAAGGCTTATGTATGACCTGAAATTTCCTGAAAATGCACCTATATGGAAGAGTCTACACACTAATTAGAACTTCTTGATTGTGGGAAGTCAGATTGTTTTATCTTGGGCTGTCTTTAGTTCCTTTAAGAGCCAACCTCTGCCTCTAATCTAACAGCCCTTTCATTCCCAAGCCTCTGAGATACATTGATATGTCAGCTGACCCCTGGCTTCCACAAACCTGAAAGTTAAGAATGTTATTAGAAGGCACCTGAGATCTGTAGTAGAGATTTTCCCAATTTGCTGTTAACTATCTACCAACAGCCTTACCAATACATTGGTAAGGTAAATACATTGATTTATGTTCATGCTTTGTTACATAATTTCAAGAGCTTATAATTACTTCTACAACAGATCAGATCAAATGAAATAACCCAAATTGTTCTGAGGCCATAGTTGCTTCTAAGTGGCTTACATCAAACTATTTTTATTTTCATTGCAGCAGGGCCTTTTTTAATATATCAAGATGTACAATCTCTTATGGAAATAAATGTTAAGAAATGTGAAGGGTTTAAGCCTTACTATAGTTGTAGAGCTCTACAGATAGGATAGTCAGTTATTGCAATACCCCCTTAAAATATGAGATGCTGCAATATATACAAAGAAAAAAAGATCTTGCTTTGTAAAATATATTACCATTTCTATACAAATCTTGCAAATATTGGTAAGATATGACAAACACATTTTACTGGGCCAGACATGAGCCAGGAATCTGAATCTGCTGTGTTCATCTATGCATTTCCTTATAAAATTTTGTTTTTAGCAAATATTCCATCAGATTAGTCAGAATTGCCTCATGTTCCATATTTGGACAGGTTCCCCATCATCTACCAAATCCCAGATGTTGTTTGATCACCCTGGCTTGTCTTCATTAAGAATCCTGTTAGATTGATTGAGCTGGCCTCCTTTATTATGGGTGTTTCTTTTTAGTAATTCTGTATTCAAGGCTCCCTACACTTCTCTGAAGCTATAAATTCCCAGTTGCCATGATGAATTCAGAGCCCAATCTGTTATAGTATCTACACTGTTTATTTTTAAGTTCTTTTTATTTACCTTTATTTTGTGGGTGTGTGTGGGAAGTGTCTCATCATGTGGCCTTGGCTGACCAGGCACTGCTATATATATCAGGCTAGCTTCAAACTAATAAAGACCCACGTGCCTCTGCCTCCCAAGTGCTGAAATCAGAGGCATGCACCACCACGCCCTGCTTCTATGGTGATTTTGAAAGTCCTGAATAAAATGTTCCTCAATCATGCCTTAGTGTTATTAAATACCTTTAGCATATATAAGTTGTCATAACTTAATAAAAGGCTTTAGAAAAGTATATGAAAACAATATTTTTGCAAAGAAAATAGAAATTAAAGTAACAAAAAATTTAAATTATGAAAAACACATTTTTATAAATTTAAAAAAAAACATTGTATCTCATCCTATTACTTGCAATTATTATCATTTGTACGCTTCTTTCCTTTTATTTTCCTGTCTTTTATGATTGTTAGCTGAAATAATCATGCCTTTCTGGGCACCGTTACTTTTGTTTAACAGGGGAAAAAGAATACATTACTTAGATAATGGGATTTTTACACTTTGTAAAGTTCATTTAAACCATGACTTAATGAAACATAGTTTTTGACTTAATTTACACAAGACTTTGTTTCATAGACTTGGAAAATTGATGGCAATTTCGAAAGCAACAAAAGATATACTTATTTTAAAGGAAGGGCAAGAGGATTAAATGAAGTTATCTTTAGAAAGTACTCAAGAAAGCAACTGTACTCAGTAAGAATTCAATATTTTATGTTTTTATTTTCAATTTCTTCATCTGTCATTGAAATACCTTGTGTTTGTGATGAGACTGTCTTGAAACATCAGGCAGCCACAGTCGAACCCAAGGAGGTTAATACCAGAAGACCATACAGCTTCTTCCATAAGTTAAACTGAAAGATTACCACACACAGGCTCTGGAATCCTGCAGCTCAGCTCTTGAGTCTGCTCTGCAGGAATCATTGTCTAAATTACTTCAAGATTCGAGTTTCCTTCTTGTATATTTCCTCCTTAAAATTGGCAACCATAGTTACAATAATATGTTTCACGGCCCTTTTAGAAACATCTAATATCCAGATCATATTGGAGCTGGGTCCTGATTGGTTTTTCTCTGAAGTGGATGCTGATGCTGGCTTTCCACTTGATAGTGTACTGTGAGTCACACCATGAATATTGTGAATATGATGGTGGATGCTCCAGATTCGCTGTCTCTCAATAGAGTTGATATTTTCTGATGTAGGTAGGTCTTCTATCTATCTTTTGCTTTCATTGGTTAATTAATAAAGAAAACTGCTTGGCCTGATAGGTCAGAACATAGGTAGGCGGGGAAGGCAGTGAGGCAGACGCCATAGCTCTCCTCCCTGAGAAGGATGCAGGTTAGAATCTTCCCGGGAAGCCACCACCTCGTGGTGCTACACACATTAATAGAAATGGGTTAATCAAAATATGAGTTAGCCAATAAGAGGCTAGATATAATGGGCCAGGCAGTGTTTAAATGAATACAATTTGTGTGTTGTTATTTCGGGTGTAAGGCTAGCAAGGGAGCTGGGCGGGATGGAAAGCAGGCCTGCTCGCCTCATCACTACAATTTTCATCTCAGCAGGGAGTCATCTGGTGAGATTTAACTGCAAACTGTCTTGGCTAGTGGTTCAGATTTTTAAAAATTATATATGTTTTAATTTATTCCTTGAGAATTTCATAGATGTAAGCAATCTGTTTTAATCATATTTACTCCCAATCTCCCTCTCCAACTATCCCCAGACTTCATCAACATGTCAACCTCCTAACTTCATGCTTGTTTGGTTCTTTTAATACCCCGCCAGGTCCAATTATTGTCACACATATGTGTATGAGGGTGGGTCCATACACTGCAGCATAGTCAATCTATCAGTGGTCATACCACCAAAGAATATTCTCTCCCCAGCAACCATCAGCTTCCAAATCTTTTCAGCTAGGAGTGGAGACTCATGAGATCCTCTGTCCCTCATCTATGATGGAGTTTGACTTGTCTGATTTTGTGCAGGTCTTGAACAGATAACCACAGCTCTGAGATCATGGGTGTTGAGAGGATAGCTGCACTCTTAAATTCTTTCTGTCCTCTCTTCCATGTGTTCTTGAGCATTAATGGCATGGGGAGTTGACACAGAAGTCCTATTAATCATGACTTCTCAATATTTTGACCAGTTATGAACTTCTGCATTAATTATTGCCCATTATAAAATTAAGCTTCTCTTACCAAGGCAAAAAGAAGCACTTGTCTATGGGTACGGTCATAAATATTTAAGACAGTTTGACAACATGACTATTTAGCAAAACAATAAAAAAAATAGTAGGTTCCTACCAAATCCTATGACCTCTGCAGCCATGGGCTTTTGACCAGATTTATAGGATCAGGCATGAGTTATCTCCTGTAGAACATTGCTTAAATCTAGTCACAAAGTTATCGGTGATGCCCATAACCTCATGTCAATACTGGGCACATCTTATCTGGCAGGACACAGAACTAGGTAAAAACCACTGGTGATATTTCTTCCCCATTTACATAGGACCTCCCATCACCATACAAGCTAGTCAATAGGGAAGGAGTATCCTGGTCAGTTCCAATTGATTTCTTAAAGTCCAGCAACTGAAGTGTCTTAAGTGATAGCACCTTCCCATCTAGTCATGGTGGTCAACCAAGAACAATGACAATATTCTGTATTGTTTCAAAAGCTTCTGGGACCTCCTGGAGCAATAAGTCAAAAAGAGGCATCCCATATCTTATACTAAAATTTACACTTAAAAACCCATGTCTTTGGAGAGCAGCATTGTTTATCTATGAAGAGTACCTCTGTACATACTTCTTATAAAATTTGTTTTAATTAGCTTATAAAGAGGTGGGTTTCTAAAAAGCTAACAATCTTAGTTTTGGCTAACCCATCCCGTTTCATGCTTCTATCCCTACTTAAGCCTTTAACCTTCAACATCTATCGATGGAGGAAGGTCATTGAGCAATAAAGAAACTGCTTGGCTGGCCCTGATAGGTTAAAGCATAGGTGGGAGGAGTAAACAGAGTAGAATTCTGGGAGGAAGAGGAAGTGAGGTCAGACTCTGCTCCTCGACAGCTCTGCTCTCTGGAGCAGAGACGCCAGGCTCTGCTCTCCCAGGCAACTCCGACCCAGGATGGACGTAGGCTAGAATCTTCCCGGTAAGCGCATCTTGGGGTGCTTACACAGATGATTAGAAATGGGCTAAATTAATATGTGAAAATTAGCCTAGAAGAGGCTAGATAGAAATGGGTCAAGCAGTTAAATGAATACAGTTTGTGTGTTGTTATTTCAGGCATGAGCTAGCAGGCGGCCGGGGTGCTGGGGACGCAGCCCCGCCGCTCTTATTTCAACAATCTATTAGCTTTTGCGTCATTTCCTTTATCATTATGAACCCTACAGTTTATCTTCCACATAGAAGGATGGTATTGTGATGATGCGATGACTTAAATAGAATTTAATGACAGAACTTGGGGCTCTTTCTCTCTGAATATCTCCTTTCAGAAACTGCCTTTACTTTCCGGTGACTCTGGTAGCCACAACGGAATGAATTGGGGTTCCTACCCCCATCCCATGATTTTGTTCTGCTCTCAGGGGGGAAAAAGCTGTAATAAATGGAAAATCACTTCTGACGGTTTCTTCTTCCAAAGAATACCTTTAAAAGAATATGTCTCCTTCATTACACGATTGAGTATCATGAATTTATTCAGGATCCAGTTAGCTATTAGAGAGGTAGGAACTCGGAAGTTATTGGTAAAATGGAAGGACAAGCTCTCTTCTTATTGGAAAATTTTGTTTAAATTCAAAGGTAGATAGGAATAATAATGGTATATTTTAAATATTTAACCTTGCTAAGTAAGAGTGAGCTTTGTCCATCCAACTGAGTCTTTGGTGTTCCTCAGTAAAATTCGCCTCATATAGATCCTACACACTTCCTATTGGATAAGGATCTAAGTTTATAGTAATAAACCAGTTGTGGTTCTGTTCTCATTGTGCTTCCTTA
The DNA here is from genome assembly GCF_014885135.2 of Alexandromys fortis. Lineage (NCBI taxonomy): Eukaryota > Metazoa > Chordata > Mammalia > Rodentia > Cricetidae > Alexandromys > Alexandromys fortis. The sequence goes on along the minus strand of NW_026067938.1, from coordinate 1,370,163 downwards.
TTTTCAGCTGCACGGTTTAGGACTGGGCCATTATGGAAGTCTTTCAGTTGTGGCCTTTTTCTCTCTGCTGCACATCGTTTGTTTTTTCCTTCATTCCTGGCTCATGTTCTCTACTTAATGTCAAGTCAGAGGAGACTATCAGTTGTCCAGTTCAGTTCCTGGTTTATCACACAGATTTGTTGCCTCATTGAGCTCTTGGGGTAATGACCATTGATCTTAGGTTGCTTCTAACTTTGCCTTTTCAGTATAGAGTTAACACATAAAAGACTATGAATGTGATGTGTTGTTGGCTAATATTTCATGTGTTATTAACTTCTATAGTTCTGCATGGACAATTTAATGGTAGAAGAGAAAGGGTTTGCTGCCCAATTCAAAAAATACATTGACCCTGCTCTGAAAGGATTTTTCTACAAACATGCAAAAATACCTTAAGATTGATTGTTATTTTTCCCCTTGAGAAACATAGGTAGTTAATCTAACTTTGAAGGAAAAGGCAAAAATGAGCGCTAAAACAAACCTAAAACTAAAATAATAACATAGGTGTGGAGGTCTATATTAGAATCCATGAGAAAGGACCTGGGTTTTATCACCTGCATCACACACACACACACACACACACACACACACACTACAAATAAAAAAAAGCTAAGGTTTTTGGATAACATTTCAAGTCATCATTAGACTAATACATTAAGAGTCAGAGGTCCACTTACCTTTTTACATTAGACTCAAGATTAGGAAAACATCAACCCTCATGGCTTTATACACGTGCCTTCTGTCCTGTCACGTTAGTTTGGATCCCCAAAATTTTCTGTGAAAACACTGAAAATCATTGACATTTTCAGTGTATCTCTACCATCTAATAGGAGCTTAATATTCATAACACAATGATTACCTTATAATGCAAGATATTCCATAACCTCCTAAAAACAAATAAATTACTGCTCACCAAAGAAGTTATGAGAGACCAAAACCATACTAAAGATACTTTATTGTCATTATTAGTAGATGTATTAAATATACACTTTAAAGGGAATGTACTGTCCACCTGGTGACATATAGCATGTTCACTGTGACAAAATAAATGGGAAGGTGACGAATGCATTTAAACAAAGAATACTTCTCAAAGACTACAGTATCTTAATTTCTATGTGTACCACAGGTATTCTATCAGCTCTCTACAAAACAAAGGGGACTGAACATTGGGAGTTTGAGAAGTTCATATGCCAGACATTCTTTAAAAACGAGAAAATGTTAGCATCCTGGAATAATTTCCATTCCTGGTCCACTTTCTGCCCACTGGAAAAAATTACACTGCTTTCCTTTCTCCAAAGGACATACAAAAAAATTCTTCCCATTATTAGGTCCAATCTTCAGCACAGTTCTCATAATGGAGCGTTTGCCATGTCTGCAGAGAGGGAAGGCTAAGTCTGCCCACTAAAGGAGGAAAAGACACGGTATTAGGAATGCATGAAGTTCCAGTGTGAACAGACAACCCTAGCCTCATTTGACGTGATACTGATTTCACTGCTGTGACTACCAAAGTGAATAATTCACCAGAGTAAATTATTAGGTGTTGTGTATTGAAAAGCCATATGCTATAAGAAGTATTTTATTAGTAAACTTGCTAGAATCACACATTACTTGCCCTAATTGGAAACTTCAATTTATCTAAAAACACATAAAAAGTTTCTCCCGTTATTCAAAGTAACTGAGAACTCTCAGAATCTTGATAAGAAGCTATCAGCAGGATCCAAGTTTTATGTTTGTTATAGTTAAAGTATTATCAAATATTGATTATAATTGTAATACTACATTCTATCATCGCCTAGAAAAAGAAAGAGCCCAGCAGGTACTTGCCCAGACTAAATTAAGCAAACCTATTCCTAGTATTTGGTCTCAAGAGAGAAATGAAGGAGGCTGTGATAGTATTAGCAATATAAAATTACTAATATCATTTTCCATTATATTTAAAATGGTTCTTGAGGAAATCTGTGAATCTATCATGATAGAAGCATATCTTAGGCATAGGACCTAAAATCATCAAATTTCACCTGGCAATGTCCTCAAGAAAGTTTGCACACTGGGCAGAGAGACATTTTATTTCTCAGTAAGACAAACCAGAAATGTTTCTGCTTCAGCACTGAAAGGGATCAACATTTGCCTTTTTCTATCAGATGTCATAAGGAGTTTAACTAATGATAAAGAAACGACTGTCTTTGAACATCAGACTAACATTCAGCATGGTGAGAATGGTGTACTCTGAGGAAAACAGAAGACTGATGGACGGGACACACATTTCTGTCCCCTATACCAGATACAAAGAATCGCCTGGGGCTGGATTACCATAGGCTGTTGTTCCCGTCTCCTCCACACCCCTCAACCAGGTTACACTTATAGTAGAATTCACTAAGGTTATTGTAAATCCAAGGCGATTATCAGCACGTATGCTGACTTTTCTTATGTACTCCACCTAATGCATAAGACATGGGTTTTAAAGAATTCGTATTCACTCTTTCTTAGTAACTTCATGCCTTTCTGCCTGCTTTCCTCCTTCTCTCCCTCCCTTCGTTTTTGCTATAGGGTTTCACAGTCCAGGCTGGTCTGGAATTCATTATATCTCAAACTAAAGACCTTCTCGTTTCAACTTCTCCAGTACTTAGAATCCAGAGGTGAAACACCACATCTGACCTCAGTATTTTTCTACCTATCATAATGAACAAAGAACAACATTGATACACTTGTGATTAAAAATATGAAATGTTGTATTAATCCAATAGCTATTCTATCAGTAATATTAATATTATTTGCTGAACAATATAGCACCATGCTTTACCCCGAACACTAGTATGACCATTTAAAATGGTGTGTAACTGTAATCCCAGAACTTGGGAGCTTCCTGCCACAAATAAATAAATAAATGATTGAGAGATAGATAGATGATAGATAGATAGATAGATAGATAGATAGATAGATAGATAGATAGATAGATAGATGAGTAAAGATGCAAGCACTGATACTTGCCACATTACAATAATTCAAATTCACTTGATGCATAGCAAGCATGGGAAATATACATACTTCAAAATACCCGCACTGTGCTTCTCTGGGCAGAGGGCAGGCATAAAACTGCCTCCCCTTGTTCTCTCCATCCTTCCGCACCACGCGGAGAACACAAAAGCGGTTGTGCTTCTTGCACCGAGGAGTGCCAGAATTTACAGAGCGAGGAGCATCCACCGTATTGGTTTGGAGTCCACTGTAATGACAGGTCACACAATAATGGTCGCCTAGCAAGCAGTACGAACAGGGTAACTCATACCACCTTGCCCCATGCACTTAGTTTTACAACTATAGAAAGCAACTTTAGGTTATCACGTTGTTGATTTTTTGTTTGGGGGGCAATTCTAATTGTAATTAACTTCTAAATTCACAATGTGTCAAAGGCACAAAATTTCTGAAAAAAAAGGAAAAAAGTGAATTCATACATGGTATATAGGACTTTTTCAAGCTTTCATTTCTGATGCTCAGTTTTTCCCTTACCATATATTACACCATATTCACACACTTCTATTTCCTCTGAGATATTCTCAAGTCTACCCGGACCGGCCACATCTCACAAAGCAAGCTGGGTTACAATCATATCTGACTATTTTCTCATCTGCACAAACACTAAGTGCACTGAGGAGGCCATCTTGTGAGCAGCTATTGTCCACTTTAAAACAATTTTCTGGGCCTTTCTTGGATCAGGGTTATTATTTTAGTCACAATAACATTTTAGTAAGAAACAGGCAGCTGGGAAGAGCAACAATATGCATTTTATGAGGCTTAGCAAGGGGGCTTTCATCTCTTTACAATTAAAACCCAGGGTGTTTGGAGATCATCCCTGTACACAGCAAACAAAGACCAAGAGGAGATCTTGTCCTTTAGCTATACATGCAATTTCTTCTTTGGAAAGAGAATAGAGTTTATAATTTTTAATTTTCTGCATCTTATATATTATAAGCAACAAATATATAGTGACCTGCTCAGAATAAAAGTGTTCATGTCAATGAATGGAAAGGATGGGCATTCACCCAGGTTGTAGAAGGTGGACTTAGCATGTGCAAAATGAGTTTGACCCCCAGCACCAAAACAAAACAAGTCCAGAATCATAACATTCCAATTTTTAAAAATTCTTTTAAAATAGTAAAATAGTCTGCTTTTCACATTGTGAGAAATTTCAAACAATAGCAACAATAATAATTGTCCTAGCTACCTAGAAATCAAGAGTATTTTCCTTTTCTCATGGCCTCCAAGACTAAATTTTGCAATATGTGTTTCAATAAGGATGCTTCAAGCAGCATATCTAATTGAAATGCTCAGAGAATATGATTATTTGTTTGTGGTGAAATTGATTTAAACTTTATAAAAGATATGATTAAACATATTAGTTTAAAAATATCTATTGGCAGAGACCTTAACCAATCTAAGCACAGCTTTGGGGCTGCTCATATAGCAGCTACGTGGAACACAAAAGTAGCTACAGTCATTACTATGGACAGCATTCTCATTAGATATTATTATCATTAAATATTTCATCAGTAGTAAATATCATTAAATCGTATTATCGTTAAATATTTCACCCACAACTATTTTGTTGCTTCTCTCTTCAGAGTGGCCAGGAGGTGATATTAATATCTTAGAATGATGGCTCACATCAAGTCTGGAATAGGAAAGCTGAGAGGTAACCACAGGACTTTTATTCTCCACACCTTTCCCTTGCACCAACAGTCTCTAGAGGCAATCTCAAACCATAACTTCCAGAGAAGCTAACTATCTGCATAGCTACAGAGAAGTCAATAGATGTCAAAACAGAAGTGGATTCATAAATAGTAATAAATTTAAGGGAGAAAAGAAGATGAGGGAAGGGTATTGGAAGACATAAGTGGAAAGGAGCATTCCATATCTGCACAGTTTTTATGTACATTTTAAAGCCCTGGCGGTTCAGGCTTGTAACTCCAGCTTTTCAGGAGAATGAGCCAAGAGGTTTGTTTTTTTCAAGGCCAGCCAGCTCAGTTTTAGCAAGGGCCTGTCTTAAGTTAATGTGGAAGGGTTAAGCATGGAGCTTGGCATTGCACATACCCACCATGAGAGAGGCCTTAGCTACAGCACCCACACCAGAAGAAGAAGAAGAAAACAGTTTTATGCATGACTTCTAAAGTGCTGCCTTTGGTAGTACTTAGTTCAACCTTTCCTAATTCACTTGCCTTATGTGTTAACCCAAATTTCACAGACCTTACTAAGAAGAACTTTCAATTTTTTTCTATGAAGCTTTTCTGGGGTAGAAAAGTGGGAGATGGGACTCAAGAGACTGCAGGCCTGCCTCTTCTTCATTTTGTCTTCCATGATGTCTTCTCTGGCATAAAGCTGGTTGTACGTTGTTCTAGTTGTTCTATCCTTGGTAGCCAGAATGTGGCCCAATAACTAGAACCTTTAGGATCACCCAGAAACTCCTCAGACACAGGGAGCTAATCGCCCCTCCTCCAAGTCCCCTTTGGATCAGCATCTGCTTGCTAACAAGAGTCCCAGGTGATTCATAGGCAGATTAAGTTGTGAAGTGTGGAGCTAATGGAACCAAGCTACTCCTGCCACCTGCGATCACATCAGCTCTAAATATGCACAAGCTATCCTGTTTTATGATAGAAAACATTATCCGGGCTAATTAAGTATTCAGCTTAATCGAGGATATCTTGGTTCCTCTTTGTTTCTATCATTATTTAAAAACTTTCCAAAGAGAGCAGAGCCTTTTCCTAGGTAAATTTGGCATAACGGACAGCTGAAGGTATTGTGGTGATTAGGCTCATCTTTTGAATATTGATTTATAAGTGGCATAGTGATATTTAGACCAACTTAGCAAACCCTTTTCAGACATGTATGCCAAGCTTGTGAGTCTCTGTGGCAACGATTCAATTTTGTGGGTTTTTTTTTTTTAACACAAAAATAACTAAACAGGTGTTTGTTGAATCTGGCCTTCCTGGCTGTAGTGTACTGGAATAGGCATCAATGGGATCATGGACAATGCTTGAGGCATAACAAGTTCTCCAAAAATAATAGAAATGCATAAAACATATGGGTTGCATCCTAATAGCTTAAAAATAAAGAAATCAGAGATCAAAAAAAAATCCCTGAGATGGAAATCTGTTCTATTAGCAATCATTAATTTAAATTATTGATTTTTATAGATTGAATGGTTTATTATAACAAAAATACTTCGTGGAAGTAAGTTTTTTACTAGTCAGTCCAAATGGATGTAGATTTGACAATCCAAGATTATTTCAAATATTAAAGTAAGCAGAAATTAAATGAGTGAGGCGAGTAGGAACTCCAAGAGGTGAGAGAGACAAGCGCAGGGCTTCCAACTATTGATGGGAACAGACATGGGGAAACAGGGAGGATATCAACAGGGCCCTTTACTCTCCCATGCGGGCCTTTGTGTGATATTCCGGCGAGAACACACTCTTTTTCTGAAAATGTATCACTATGTTTTCTTTGTGTTTACAGTACCTGGATCAAAGATTTAAAACTGGTTTTTAGAAGCTATTGTTAACTGCTTTAAAAAATCGTTCAATTATCTGATTTATCATCTGGCAACTGGATAACATGCAAGTATATTTAGAGATCAATCCGAAAATAGGCCTTATCAACATAGCATGCGATGTAACGGCAAAGAGATTGCTAATTGAGGGAACAAAAGTCAAATTAATTACCCTATGATTATTAAAGAAAATAGGCTGGCTATAAATTCTGAGTGGACCACCTGTTTTTAACAGGGCTTTGTGGTGAGCCTCTGTGAGGCATCGTGTCCATGAGAGGAACCACTCTAGCTGCCAGACGAGGAGAAAAATGAAATAAATGACAGTAATTTGCAATTTATTCCTTGTAAAGTAGCTGGGTGCAGAAGGGCTGCTGGGAGAATTCATTTCATCACTTGACATTTATTCTGCTAGTTGATCATGATTGATTGTAAAGTTTCTTCCTGATTTATTCTCTTCAACACATACAGATACACACACACAACTGTAGAGTTTCTTCCAGATGTTCTTCTCTTCAGAATACACACACACACACACTGTAGTTTCTTCCTGATGTTCAGTAAACACACACACACTCACACACACACACACACACACACACACACACACACACACTCTAGAGTTTCTTCCTNACACACACACACACACACACACACACACTCTAGAGTTTCTTCCTGATGTTCTTCTCTTCAGAATACACACACACACACACACACACACACACACACTGTAGAGTTTCTTCCTGATGTTCAGTAAACACACACACAGTTATAACATTTCTAGGCAATGCTGTGCACTGTGATTAATCGTATGATTCTACTGTTAATAGTTTATGAAGAAATCATTTAAATTTAAGTTTTCATTAATTTTTTAATCCTTAATTCATGAATAAAATCGTGGGTTTTTTTGTTTGCTTGCATGAAAAAAATAAAAAAAATATGCCAGGATATTTCATCTGGGTACAATCAATGGCACACTATTTTAAAGCAATCACCTCCACTTCCTTCCAGTTACACCACTGAAAAGCAAAACTGCCTAAAAGCTATTTTCTTCTCCAGGACCGCCTCCCAACTCAGACTGTAGCTCCTTCCTGATTTTCATCATGAGGCATCAATGAGGGTTAGAAAAAAAAAGATGCATTTAGCTACTCAGTTAAAAGTTCAGGCCTCCGTAGCTTAATTCTAATATAACAGGAGCATCAGATAAATGATTATGGGCAAAATATTTTGAAATAATCAGCTTCGGGTCAATCAACAGGATTAACTCATGGTAGAAGATATTGAGGTAGGATAAGAAGGTGGAGACAAATGCATATACTGGGAAAAAACTGTCTGGGAATTGTTATGAAATAAGCCTCAAGGATTCCCAGAGTTTAGATTAGGAGTTTCCAACAGGTGGTTCATCATGCCACCCCCAGAGGTAGAACCCCCGCATCAATAAAGCACAGGTAAAGGAACAGCGACAAATCCAAATTCCCCAGAGATTACTTCAGATTCCACAGTAACTGTCTGCCATTGGTAAGAGAAGACATTTACAGGAAGAAAATACATTATTTGCTTTCTTTACTCTTCATTTAAAATGTTACAAAGGGTCAGTGAGATCGCTCCGTGGGCGAAGGTGCTCAATGCCAGCCTAAAGACCCAGCATGCTTCCTGGAACCTACAGGGTGGAAGGAGAGAACAGACTCCGGCAAACTGTCTTCTCACCGCCACACATCACGCTGCCCCAAATACATTAACAATGTTTTAAAAATTAAAATGCTATGTATAAGTATAGCAACTGATTCGTGATGAATCAATTTGAAAGAAAAAAATGGTGGACAGGTAGTTTTCTGATAGCTGCTTATCTGGCTGTTGTTGGGGCATATTATTTTAAGGTGCGTGATTTTGTTTGAGCTGCGTTTGTTTAACTCTACGAAGCTGTGATTCTTTGCCTGTCTAAAATACCTGATGATCTAATAAGGAGCAGTACAGCCAATAATGAGGCAGGAGCAAGGATAGGTGGGGCTGGCAGGCAGAGAGGATAAGTAGAAGGAGAAAGCTGGAGAAGAGCGAGAGAACAAGGGGAGAGGGACATCAGGAACCAGCCACCCAGCCACCCAGCCACCCAGCCACCCAGCTACCGAGTAAGAGTGAAAGTAAGATACACAGAAGGAAGAAAAGGAAAAAAGCCCAGAGAAAACAGGTAGGGAGATAATTTAAGAAAAGCTGGCCGAAAAGAAGCCGAGCTAAGGCCGGGCGATCATAAGTGAGAATAAGCTTCCATGAGATTTATTTGGGAGCTGGGTGGCATCCCCCCCCCCCACCCCCAGACCACACCAAAGAGCAAACAACAGCCAACCACAGGCTGTGATAGAAAGGTGAGGGAATGAGGTCAGTCAGGGCGGTCTACAGCTCAGCTAACAATCTTCCGGCCATGTTGCTGGTAGTTTCAGGAAACACATCTGGTATGTGCAGAACTTAAGAGGAAATGTAATTTCATTTCAGATACAAAAACAGCATGGATGCTCTTGGGGAAATTTTGGTTAAAATAGGAGAAAAAAAATTCCACATGGCTAAAGATATAGCTACTTTCTTTAACACAAATGCAACCGTGGGTATCTCAGTTTCCCTATTTTAAAACAGAGGACGCACACTAAACTTTTATATATACTGGTTTTCCTCAGAGCTTTGCTTTATCGGGAAGAAATGCTTGGGCCCCACAGACACACTGTTACCCACGATGCTCTGACTTTTCCATAATGAAGCAGTGACATGTATGCAGTAGAAGCGAGAGCTCAAATTTGGGTTTCTACTCAGGCTGGTGGCATGGAGGCTAATAATCTCTCCCAATGATTGACAAGCTCTACCTCCCAATCAGGCACACGGCATGAGGGAGAGAACTGGGACCGTTCAGGGTCGTGTATGGTTAGACTGATGGGAAGGTTAGGGGAAGGGAATGCATTTTCAACTCATGACAAATTTACTGGGATACAACTACCTTGGAAACCAAGGAATATCTATATATCAGATATCAGCCGATACCTGGTACGATCGTGGGTGTTTTAAATAGTTTTTTGTATTTTCTGATATTTTCCAAATATGTCATATTGAACATATGGTTATAATCTGGAAATGATGGAAAAAAAAATACTTGGAGTTGCAGGGAAATCTGTCCCCTTTCTTCCCTTTACTAACATCAATTAGCTAGAGAAAGAAAAGCAGGCAAATTACTATAATGATTTTTCAGTGCTGATGTTACGAAGAGCAATTGAACTTTCTTAGCAATGGATGGATTTTCTGCCATCCTAGAACATGATGCAATACAAATGCCTTACTGATCTTAAAAATGCTTAGAACAATAGCAACAAAAACTTAATGCCAGTACTGTAAAGACCCAAGTTAGAAATATCATACCTGTTAGAAAGTCCAGGGCTGTAACGTGTGAGGTCTGCTCCTGAAGAGTGAGTGGTTTTCAATTTTTTATGTGCTGAACTAAATAATTTAGGCTGGGCACAAACTATAGGCGATATGTTTACCTTGTTGGCTGGCTGAATGATAGAGTTTGTTCCTTCGGTGGAGGGGTGCTGTAGATCACTAAAACATATGTCTACAGGAGGAAAGTTTCGAAATCCCCTGCCTGTTATCTGGTTTGGGCTTTTCTTTCTGACCGAAGTCCTGGATTTATTACTGAAATCAGTCAGGACAAGGGTCGTACTTCCAAATACAGTTTTCCTGTTGATCTTCACTTCTTTGTGTGTATTCTCAAAGTTATTACAAGGGTACTTCACTAAGTTGCTAAAGTCAACGGAATTCTCTCCATTCCTGAGCACCGAATCTGGAAAAAAGAGATAAGGAATTCTGCAGTATTCCTAGAAATACAATATACTGGCTATTTGAAATAGCGTTGATTTAAACTTTTAGTTCATTACACTACGCAAATATGCACAACTGTGTTGCCAAGCTCACTTGAACAAGTTATAGCGAGTTAGCTTCTGCTTAGGTAATATATTATCAACAACCTATAAAAACCAAAAGATGGAGTTAGCAAAGATATGTGTTTACTTTTGTATGTTTAAATATCCAACGATTGATTATTCAGCTATCAATTTTGTTAGTATTAGTCAAAGTAATAAGCATTTATAATTAAGAATGATGTCCCATAGGGCTTCAGTTCTGCAGCTAGAGACTAATGTATAGGCAGGAATATTTATAGGATTGACAGGACCAAATGAAGTTTACTTATGATTAGTAAAGAAGAATTATAGACACTTGATGTTGATGATAATATGCTTCAACAAATACCCTACAATTTTAGAATCAACATCATGATATGATCTATATTGTGCTTAAGGTACACATCTTCATATTAACAAGAAATAGTTGATTAGACAGATGAAGGCATTTCAGAATGTACAAAATTAAGACTGGTTTTCCCGGCTTCTTTCTCTCTTGGGTGACTGAAACTGAAGGAGGTGCAGTCCCTCCTGGGACTTAGCAAAGCTGTCTGAGGGGAGATGCCTGCCTCACAGGCCCAGGGAACAAAAAACAATACAGCCGCTACCACAATGCAGGGGTCCTGAAGTCAAGAACGAACTTTCTCATCTCTAATTGGAGAAAGAAATAACACTTGGGGAACACAATGGGAGCCGCATCAGCGAGATGGCTCTTAATCACAGGTTTCCTCGGAGGTTTTACATTCTCTGAACGCTTGAGATTGGGAGTTCTAAAGAGTTATTTTGAAGGATTTCAATGAAATCAGTACAATTGTCTGGGTAAAGATTTTAATAACAAGGGGTAGGAAGGAGAAAGAAGGGAAAAAATTCAGCATTTTTCAATTCCACCTGCAAAGATATTCTTACAGAATTCCTCCCTTTCAATTTATGAACCACTTGGACTGAATAACAAACTGGAAAGTTGCTGAAATCTGCATAAAACAAAGCTTTATTGAATAATTCATTAGAAACAGTAGAGAACAGATGTGATCATCTCAGTGCTTGAGATACAAAGGCACATACTGTTTTAGGAAAAGCATCTTTCCCCTTTCTGTCTTCTTTTTTTTTTTTAATATTTTCCACAGACTATGAGTTCAGTTTACATAAAAAAGGCTGGCAATTCCCCTAACCATCTGAGGAAGAAAGCACTATAGTTGGTTGTGGAATTAAAGGTGGAGCAAAACATATACCTGACTCTACGGTAAATGCTCTTACACATCTTATAAACTCAGACTCAAATGTCACTCTTACCAACAGGCCTTGCGGTCAAGCAAGCATCACAGGACAGAGCGGAGGGTTTGTTTATGAGCGTGCAGACTGCACAGGACCACTCCTCTTCGCATTTCCGAGCCACTGAGTCCATCAGGCAATCGTTTCTCCTGGAAGTCCAGCTGCTTACAGCTTTGTTGGTTGGCAGTTGGCTGTAAGATAATTATTTAAATCAATCATTTATATTCTTAATGCTTTATTATACATTCTGGAGATTGTAGAAACTATTGTAGAAACACTGATACCCCCAATTCCATTTATTATTATTCAGAAGTCATTAGCGGTAGATACGAAAACTGTATCCTAAGCCCCACTGACTGCTGCTAAATTAAGAAATAAGCCTTTTATAGAGAATAAAAGTACTGTGTTAAAAAAACACCAAACAAACCAAAAGCATTTGCTCTAACCAGCAGGAAGTATTTTTGCAAATATTTTAAATACTACTTTTCAAAAGCAAATATTATTTATTCAATTAAGTCAGAAAAAGAAAAGGTTAGGCTTAAAATAGAACATTGGAAAAATGAAATAGAGGACAGACACTTGAAAGAGAGCAAGAAGTAAACAGGAGGGTTAGGAGGGAGAAATAGGAAGGGAGAAATGACATAATTACACTATAATCCCCAAAACAACCTAGAAAAATGTAATTACACTAAAATCTCAAAAACAAAAACGAAAAAATAAAAAAAGAGGAAATGAGAAAACTTTACATGATTTCATGTTTCCAGAAAAGAAAACTCTAGAAATTCTAGATTTTTTCAATAGTATTTGCTAAGCAACAAATTGATTGCTTAATCCATAATGCTGAAAAAAAGTGTTAGTTCTCACAAAGCCCTTTTACATCTACTAAGTCATCCCTCTTAGATTTGTAGCTATTAGGTTGAGAAACAAACAGCCGAGATTAGCCCGATTTTCAGTGATGAATGTAAATCACGATCTCTACCTGGAATCTACTGGCCATGACTGACAAGAAAGCGCCCTTCTAAAGCTTTAGTGCAGTTCCTGTCCTGGGTCCCCTGCAGTTAAACAGAGCCTTAGCGGTGCCCCTGATCCCAAGAAGAGCTCCTTCAGAAAAGCCTACGCAGCTTCATTTCCTTCAGAGCCCAGGTTCCCCGACTCTCAAAGGTAGCCTTGACTTCTGTAAAGTCTTGCTCCTTATACACAAACACACCAGCCCTGGCATCCAGGCTTGATTGCTAAAATGATGAATAGCGCAAGGAAACCTGAAAGGAAGACACATCTCATTACAATTTCTTTATCTTTACCTTGACTTCTAACACTTTGCATCTCATCTGCGTATGGAATGCTAAACCATTTGTGCCTCTGACCTAGCTCCTGGTCACGACTTACTCTGAAAGGCAGAAGGCTGCATTTATTCCTAGTGGAACACAATTTAAGGGACCTTCAGAGTCTCCGTGTGCCTCGAAGCCTGAACTATTGTCATCTCCTTTTGTAATCGTAAGAGGATGTACACAGTTTCACCTAGAGGCTTTTGGATCCCTCTTTGCTGTTGTTGTTCTTCCATTTCTTAGTCACCCAGTAATAAGTTTTCCCCAGTCTTGGCATGGCTATGTAATAGGAGTTCACCCTTAACATGCTGTAGTAGGCTGAAGAAGGGCTCTCCGAAGACACCAGGCCATATCAGGGAACTGAAAATGTTGATTTATAAGGAGTCTTTGCAGATGAAATTCAGGATACTGACCTAGGAAGAACTGTCCTTAGGAGAGGGGAAAGGCAGACTTCATACACAGAGAAAAGGGCAGAGGCAAAGACTCTATACAGTGGCACAGCATTTGTCAAGGGGTGCTGGCAGTCACTAGAGGCTCAGGGAAGCAAGGGGTGGATCATCCCCGAGGACCTTCCAAAGGAATACACATCTGTCGGCACTTTATTTTGGTCTGATGAAATGACTCAAAGTTTTGGCATCCCAACTTGAGTGGATAAATTTCTCCTGCTTTTATGCTGAAAGTGTGGTACTTTGTCATAAAACCCAAATGACAGTGGTACAAACACAGTCCACGCATAGTCTGTAACTCCCCTACTTTGTTTCATAAGGGTATTAGCACTTTCTCAACGTAACTAGACAAAACTCTAGACTTCATCTGAACACGCCCTTACATCTTATACCCAGTCCATCAGCAAATTCTAAGCTTGATGCTCTGCAGCTCGGTATGTCTCTCTGACAGCAGAAGGCAGAGAAGGCAGGGGATAGAAGCATTAAGACGAATTGCCTGCTGGAGGCACCCTGACAGTACTAGCTATCTGGGTCAACCTGCACTTCCAGTCCTCAGGCTCTGGTTCCTAGAGCTTTTCAGCCAAGCCTACAAACTATCCCAATGGTCATTTGACCATATGATCCCTTTAGCCTATATTTTGTCATGGCAACTACAATCAAACTCTCTTCCCCAAAGAAGTTTATTGTATCAAGACTAAGTCACCATAGGGTTTCTTCGCATCTTCCAAATGCCCTCAAGTTGTCCCACCCTCCTGGCAGGTGAGGCCCACAGGAAGAACTTGCTTGTAAATCGCACTACTTTCTCAGTAACCTGCAGCCAATTACAAGCACTTTCTATCCTACATGGTTAGACCTGTGGATATATCCGAAACACCCAAGACTGGTGTGGTGAGTCTCCAAATAAGCTAGACATTTCCTCCCCGTCTTCCCCACATTCTGGTTCCCTTCTAGGACATTCTAGAATCCCTACTTCCGTCTACACGAAGCTTAGGAATATGACCTTGTTCTCACTTATAAGTGGCTATTGGGTGTAAAATAAAGGATAACCATGCTACAATTCATACACCCAGAGAAGGTAAGTAACAAGGAGAACCCAAGAGGGAAGTGCTTGGATCTCCCTGAGAAGGGAAATTAGAATAGATTTTGAGGGTAGACTGGAAGCAGGTGGGGATGGGAACAGGGGGATCAGGTGGAGGCGATGGATGGGGAGAACATTGGAGAAAGGGGGCATTTTAGAATGAGCTAATAACCCTGTACGATGGAAACTCCCAGGAATCTATGAGGGTGACCATAGCAAAGACTCCTAGCAAAAGGGAATACAGAGCTTGAACTCCTCTAACTTGGCCAGACTTCCAGTGGAGGGATTGTGACAGTAACCTAGCCACATAACTTTTGACCTACAATTTGTACTGCCTACAGATGTGCTAGAATAAAGGTGGCACAGAAATTGTGGAGATGGCCAATCAATGACTGGTCCAGTCTGAGACCCATGCCACAAAATAAGCCCATTCTTGACACTGCCGGGATCACCAGAACCCAGAGGCTGATATCCCAGAGACTTAGGATAGAAACCACTACGACTGGAGAAAAAAAAAAAAAAGGTCAATGTAATGATGCCCAGTGATACTTTGCTATACTCCAGTTATCACCAGAGAGGCTTCATCCAGCAACTGGTGAAGCAGATGTAAAGAACCTCAGCCAAATATTAGGCAGAACTTGGGGAATCCTGTTGAAGAGATGAAAGAAGGATTGTAGAAGGCAGAGGTCTCAAGGACACCACAAGAAGCCCTACAGAATCCTCTACCCTGGGCTCCTAGGGGCTAACAGAGACTGCACTGATAACCAGGCAGGCAGCATGAGACTGACCTAGGCACGTGGCATATTTGTTGCAGCTGTGAAGTTTGATCTTGTGGAACTCCTAGCAGTGTGAGCAGGGGCTGTCCCTGACTCTTTGTTGGCTTTTGTGAGCCTACTCCTCATACTGGGTTGCCTTGGGCAGCCTATTTGGGGAGGTGCCTAGTCTTACCACAATTCGATGTGCCAGGTTTGCTTGATAGCCATGGGAGGCCTGTCCTTTTCTAAACAGAAATTGAGAAGGTGCCAATGGGGGAATTACACTGCCCACGATACTTCTAATACAGCTGTGCCTACAAGAAAATCTAAATCCCTTTCAGGACC
The DNA here is from genome assembly GCF_014885135.2 of Alexandromys fortis. NCBI lineage: Eukaryota > Metazoa > Chordata > Mammalia > Rodentia > Cricetidae > Alexandromys > Alexandromys fortis. Next base: position 1,354,439 of record NW_026067938.1, on the reverse strand, counting down.
TCTATTAGTCTTTAAATCTCACCTCCAAGCGCTTTGGAATTGACAAATATCTTGCTTATATGATTATTATTTATTGAATCCTTGCAAGAACAAAGGAAAACTTTCAAAAACCCGGAAGAAGCTACAGATTCTAGAAAAACACAGAATATTAGTCCTTTATCCAACAGACAAATTCAGGGAAGGTCTTCTATGAGATAGTTACAGTGTTAAATGTAGGGAGTCAAATAAATATATAAGTGTATCATGAAAAGAAAAATCAGAAACCCATACAACAAATACAACTAGCTGTCTGAAGATATTTCCTGTCTGTGACAATAAACTAGGCCGGCAGGAGGGGGATATAATACTTGGGAGGCAGAGTGGGAGTTCTATAGAAATAGAACACAGAGGGGGAAAAAGCAAGTGGATGTGGATCTATTTATGAAAACAAGTCGTGCCGCTAAGCTCGTCACAAAGTAAAGGCTCATCCTCCTCCTCGGGTGTGGCAGAGCTCAGCAATGCAGGCTTTCTTCCCACTCCCAATCACATCATATTGTTTGCCCCCTCTCAAAAGGAATAGGTCACCAGAGCTAGGTCTCAGTTCATTTCTGTATCTATTCTCAGTGAGCGGAACATTTTCGGCTTCACCTAACATGGTGGTAACCATCTTGTTATGTGGCCCATGAAATGGCCTTGCTGGACAGTCTCCTGCCACTTCACTCAAAAATTTTCCTTATTCTATCCCAGCTTTCCCAAAGTCAAAGCTTCTAATAGTTGGTTTTGAGTTTTTTTTTTTTTTTTTTTTTTTTTTGGCATCGTTCTTCACAATTAGAGCTATTACAATTCATATTAACTTTTAACCAGAACAAACGGTTCTGGTTCTAGTTCCAGTGAGTTGATTCTGGCCCGACGAGCATGTTCGCCCATTCCTCTGCAGTGGTTTTTCATGAGTGTTTTCAAGCTCTTTGTTCTGTGGTAACTACAAGCTACGTTAGCCTGGCACTCCTTCACTTGCGTGTTTATCAGCTATTCAGAAAGATAATCTAAATCAGATATCTTACCGTAGCTGAACGTGCTGAGGGTCTTCTTTCTGACAGTGAGGACAGACATATGCCACCCTGCTGTTCTCCCCTAAGCGACACACAGTAATTTTGCAGTGGCATTGACCACAGGTAGGGCGTTTATAAACCTTGTAGTGGTTAGAAATGGCAGATCCTGCTTTACGGCACTAAGAAAGAAAATAAATAAAATTATCACGTTATGCTCAAGACTGTTGTTACGGGGGACAAAGATATAGTCAGGAAATTAAGTCATCTCTGCAAATGTCAGAAATTTGTACGCAGTTCCACATAATAGTTTTTCATCAAAGTAAAAGGTATTGACAAAATTTAGTAATGTCTATCAAATAAGATTTGTGTGAAATAATTGAGTCATTATGTTTTAACTTATTAGTATTCCAAACTGGTCTCGGCTTTATCCTCTTATCTAAATGATATATAAAAGTTCTATATTTTAAAATGTCTTTTATGCTTTTAAGGCTTTCTTAATTAAACATAATTACATGGTTGTAAGAAAAGGGCTAGATTAGCTTCAAATCTGATTGCTTTTAGAACAAGGAAGCTACTCACTCAGTTTCAACGGCAAAAACGTTATTTTTAGGAAATAAAATTTAACGAGAGCATTTTCTTTGTTGGCCTGATAAAGGACTTTTTTTTTTCTTTAACTCTAAAGATTTGCTAGAAAAGAAAATAAAAACTCAAATACTGTCCTCACAGAGAATATGTTCTATTTTGGTATAAGTTTCATTTCAAAAGACATTTTGATTTTTCTGCCATAGTTTTATTCTATATACATGTGTTTCAAGTACCTACAAAGAGAATATTTTCTGTTTCTACCAGGAGTATGAAAATGTAAAAACTCAGAAACATTACTGTATATGGGCTGAAACTACACAAACAACATATATTAATTTAGCAAGGTACGCGAATGCCCAATTTGCTGTGGGTAAAATGGACTGTTTTCTATAGTCATTTTTCTCTGGAAGAATAAATGGGCCTAGGTCACTATAAAATTGCCGTTGTTACAGAAGGTAGCCATGTACTGTAAGAGGTTCATTAACACTTTATGTCAATTAATAAAGACCATTATAATACCGTAATCACGAGCATAGTGAAAACACATGTATTAAATTGTGGTGGTAAAACAGGCTTAGTTATCATCCATTGTTTAAAAGATAAAGCATTTTTACTGAGGTCTACGTGAACATCATACAACTTGCTAATACATCAATTGAGTACTTATATCATCCTTAGAATAGTTTTTGTTGTACATACAGAAATATAATCTCAAATTACAGATTAAAAAACCCCAAGTACTAAATATTATCTAAATAACCTAAACTCTGTATAATCATTGGCAAAACTTGAACAAACCCAAGTCTATTTATCAAGTATGAAGTCTGCCTAAATGCTTGGTGTTTATATGCCCAAATATAAAAAGAATTCAAGTAAACTACTAGCATAACTTAATATAAATATAACTAAATACATTCATAGTGAGGTGAGTTAAGACCTAAAATTTAAGGCACTAATTGCCACTCTTGCTCCCTGAATCTCTGCACTCTTACCACTAGAGGGCTACCTGTGGCCTTAACACCCTGGTAGCATCAAGAGAGAAAACTACAGGCATTAAGATGTGGTTGAAAATATTCTTTCTCACCTTATAAAAGAGAATGCTGAACTCACGGACCATCTTCACAAGGTGACGGAGCTGATCCTCTGACAACTGACACACCTTCATGGGAAAACATTTCATAATTTCTTCACAACTGTAACTTTAAAATTCATGTACATTCTCTTTATTACTCTCTCTTACGCACTCCAATGTTGGGGATCAAAACCAGGGTTTCTACACTTTAGACAAGCCATCTCCCATGCCCTTGGTTGGTCCTTTGCTAGAAAACATCTCCTTAGAAACCTAAGTGATTCTTCAAAAGCTCATTTTTGTCAAGACCTTATCTGTTCTAAGTGTGAAAAAGCATAGCCTAACTTCAAATCATCATTAACTGGTTTGCTTTAAATTTTAATTACCAACGATTTGGATTTTACCAAAACCAGCGGGAATCTATAGGCACAAAACAAATACGGACTAATGTAAAAAACAATTTATGTAACAAGCTTGCTCTACTTTGTAGAAATAGTTGATGCAGTTAAAATTTAGTTAGTAGTAACAAACCCAGGAAAGAGCCTTAAGTGCCAACTTCTTCCCTAGAAGAAAACATGGGGATGGATGCTGCCACTCCAGTCTGTTCCCTCTCAGACCCTAATTAGTTAATCACTATTCTCAGTACGGCTCTCTCTACTCATTCTGTCTCCTAGAAAAATGAGAGTTCCGGTCTCTCCAGTAGGAGAACAAACAACAAACCAAATCCGTTCCGTGTCCTGGTATCCTACTCTAGAGGTCTAATGAGTTTCCCTTCAGGCCTATCTAAACTAAATGAACGAGGGCTGGGAATTTTGTTTTTTTTGCCCTCCGCTCCTTCATTCTTTAGTCCCCGCTACCTGAGTTTCATCTTTATCGTTCACCAAAAGTCTTTGTCTGTTACTCGCAACTATAAATGTGAATTCATACATGTGTTGTAGAAAATATATTTCATATGCCAGATAGAAAAAAAAATAAACAGTAAGCCTAATTCATCTATTCATACATTCCACAAATATCTTTCTAAAGCTAGGCACTGTGCTATTTCAGTATTTCAGTGGAACATCACTGCAGAGAAGACACTTGCCCTCCTCATAGGTGACATTCCAGTTGGAAGAGATACTGTTTTTGTTGTTGTTGTTTAAAACAGTAAGTGTAATGAGTAAAATATCTTTGAAAGTAAAACTAGTACAAGGTATAAGGAAAATAAAATCAAAGCAAGCTAAGGACTCCTGAGGGTAGCAACTAAGACCTGCAGTTCTCACAGGAAGTCAGAGATGGCCACACCAAGAAGCTGACCCTTAAAGCCAAGACCTAAAAAATGCCTGGAGTATGTAGAGAATATGTTGCTACACCACAGATTTCTGTTTCTCGTTGGGTCCTTACGGCATTTAAAAACAAGCTCAAAACGAATTTGACAATACTTATACTTTAACAGCTGGATGGAGACCGCTGTCAAAGAGAGCTTCGTTCTTGATGATGTTCCCGACACCAGGCAGAACTCTCTGATCTAGGATCACATCACACAGCATCCGATCTCTCTGCTTTTTCACTTCACTTTCTGCTCTTGAGAAACTGAATTTTGGTGAACACACATCCAGTTCTTCCATCGTTCTTACTCTTTGTTGGCTTTCCATTGAATTTCTATAGAACCAAGTATATAACACATTAAGCATAGGTCTGCTTTGTAAGTTTAGGGTGGGCTTTGATATAAATACAAGCACTTTATATAATCTATGGCATGTGAGTTCTTTGGATGAACAGTTGTTGGAATATATTGCTAGTTGGTTAGAGGTCACAGACACCATAAGCCTAGCAGGTTTTTCCCTAAGCTTTGGCAATGTGGAAGTCCCTCAGCAACCAGCAAAGCTTCCTGCTCTTTACCTGCCCTTATCTGGAGAATGTCCTTGAGCCTACAAGACAAACCTTATCTGAAAAGTCTCTCCAAATCAGATGCCTGTCTCTAAACAAGATGCATGATTCATCTTTAGCCTGATCCTTGGCACAGATCCCTGCTAAAAAGGCTTGTGCTAAGGAGCTCTGCTATTATAAGACCCTACTGCCACAGACTAAGCCTTGTGATAGGAGCGTGCCACTTCATGCAAATTAGGGTTTGTCCCCAGGTTCCCCAATCCTATATATTATACTCTGGAACAACTTTGAGCTGATTCACTGAAAATCTGTTTCCTGGAGGGCTATCTTTGTTAACGCTCATGGGATGTGTACACAACTTTCTGTCATCCCTTCTGTCTCTTTTCCCTTTCAACCTGGTAGACAAAATGCAAGAGGGCAAGAGGGCCCCCACAAACAGTGACGACCCTAATAATAATATTTGACGCTTCCTTTACAATAACATTTTATTGATTATAAATTTTTTTGTTAAGTAACACGTGTGATGTTGAAACCAAGCTACAAATACCAGCTATGCTGTTATGCAGCTAAAGTACTAAGTACCCTTCTCAGAATCTTCCTCTATTAATATTCATCCTCTGTGCAGTAATTTTAGTATCTCTGCTAGTTCTTCTCTCATCTAACCCCCCCCCCCCACACACACAAGTGTAGGGGCATGGCAAGTTCAGTTGAAGAACAAGAAACAAAAACAACTCCTTGTCCTGGTATTTCAATTTTAGTTTCTATTAAATAGTTAATTTTTTTTTTTTATTTACCTGAGTTCTACTGAAGAGTCAAAGAAACAGATCAAGTCACTGGTGAGCTGTACTTGGAAAGCCGGAGAAACTCCACCTCTATTTTCACACTCACGTGGGTTAATCAAGACAGACCCATTCATCCCGAAATGAATCCTGAAATAGAGTCAACCCGTTTTTTGAGTAACAGAAGCATATCATGTGTCACGCTATTTACCTTTTAAAATTATAAGCAAACTAATGCCACACAGGGTAGTTACTGTTAAAGAGGAGGAAGAAGAGACGGCTACAACGCTAAAATCGCTTCCTGGAGAAACTGGAAGGCCCCAACACTTAGCCCTCGAGTCAGATAAAATATCTTTGTTCAAATAGTCTAACATCATTCCATACTTATTCAAAAGCATAAGCCAAAAAAAATGATTATGGCTTGTTTATATATTCTACAAAGCCACTAACATTCAGAATCCTTAGTTTAGTCACAGAGAATTAGAAGTTTGTAAAACATGATCTACAGTTTAATACATGTGTCTCTTCCCCACTGTTTGAGCTAAGCATTTTACATACACATACACAGATAGATAGATAGATAGATAGATAGATAGATAGATAGATAGATAGAGATAGATAGATGATAGATAGAGATAGATAGATGATAGATAGATACATAGATACATAGATATAGATAGATAGATAGATAGATAGATAGATAGATAGATAGATAGATACCTGTGATAGACAAAGATGGAGAGAGGACAAGTTAAAACTTGGTGCAATTCTTTTCATTTTCATTTACTTTTATACATATTGGGAAGAAGGGATTTATAAATATTTACAGTTAACTTCAAAGCTACAATGGACTGATGAAAAATTCATAACCTTTCAGATTTTGTAGAACTGATTAGCATGTCCAGTTAAAAAGAAATGATTTTGTGGGACCTCCGATGAAGATCAGAAATTATCCTCAAGATGAAATACTGCACTCTGCCTTTCAGATCTGTTTCCTTATGGCTTTGTTGAGTTAATAAATATGGTTCTCCTGGCAGCAAACGTTACTGCTCTTTGCTTCTAATTCCACAGCACCGCGTTACAGTATTGGACAAGGTTAACAAGTCTAACTTTTAAAATGTGGGTTTTAAACTCTGTGTGCCCTACTATCAATCATAAATGAATTTTACATGCCCCATAGTTCTTGACAGGAAAAATGTGTGCCTGTAAGTACTTCATAATTTAGCTTATGGAGGTTCAGCCTCAGTGAAAGGTGTACAACTGTCATGCCCAGAAGCCATCATATCTAAAATCTTTTCAGCTGCATGGCTCATAAAGTGGATTCTAAATCACTTTCCATAATGAAACCACATCCACATCAAAAACCTCAAAGGTTAAGAGCCATGTCAAAAGCAGGAGTAGCCCCAGTAAGAACTACAAAGAAAGCAGGTGCACTTCTGTCTTGCAAACACGTTCCACTTAGGGGCAAGATACACATAAAAGTGCTTTATCTTGTATTAATTTGCATTTATACCATTAAATAGCTAACTATTGTGATGACTGAGCTCCAATCAAAGAATAAATGCCTCTGCATTGTTACTTACCTTTTAGAAGAGGAATAAATCGCTTCATGAAAATCTTCGAGGCACAGCAAGCACCCATGTTGTTAAAGCAACGGACACTGAGGTTTTATGGCTCATGGGGCCATATTACATTCAGAAAAGAGGTTTTAAGAGGAAGCCACCATTAACAAAATAGGTAAGTAGAAAAGCTAAATTTTGCAGGAAAGTTTTAAATGTCATGTGTGGAGTATTGTGATGGTTTATAATCCCTGCCTGATGGAGGAGCTGGGTATGAAAAAGGATGCACCAGGCCAGGAGACTGAAAAGGCCTGTCTTTTAAATCGCTGAAGCATCCTAATGAAACCCTGTCTGCTTCTGGAACACTTTTCTGACATGAAGCAGAAGAACTGAGTGAATGGAAGAAAACACTGCCTCTCTCTGCAGACAGGAAACCTCCTCTGCCCAAGCAGCATGTTTGGCCCTAGTTTACAAGATTTAAAAGCCTTAATGGGATAAGATAGGAAACCCTTTGCTCCGAGGGGAAGGAGGGCTCTAAAGTGCACTTGCTGTTAAGGAAGAGTGAGGTGGAGACAAAAGCTATCATAGTTCCCCTGAAGTGAACCAGCAAGCTAATGTTGGCACAGAATCCAGAAGAGAATGTTCCTTCTCCTTCAGGAAGAGAAAGGGGCAAATCTGGGCCCCAAGAACACCCACAGAAGCCATGAGAGAGACTGCCTGCCAAGGCCAGGAGAAAAGCTGCCACCTGTGGTTCGCACAAAGCCCTGTTGTGAAGAAACCTCGCCTCCATCGTTCTTAGAAGACTTCCATAGGGTAACTTCAACAGTGGTCTACTGCTAGGGAAGGGAGAGTAGGAACCTGTGGCATGAATTTCCAGGGTTGGCTGAAAGCTAGAAATGGGGCAGAAACAAGGAGAAACCATCACCATCACCCATGCAGCAATGATGAGAGCTGGATCATTTCCTTTTCTTATTTTCTCAAATGTTCAAAATTAATTATTAATGTTTAAAATGTTTGCAGAAAGGGAGAAAAGTTTGCAAGACATGTAAAGACCCAGAAAACAAAACTAGAATGAAGAATGGCAGGGCCCGGTGTGGTGGCACAGACCTTTAACCCTAACATTTGGGAGGCAGATACAGGCGGATCTCTACATTGAGGCTAGGCTGGTCTACACAGTGAGTTCCAGAACAGCCAGGGCTACACAGCGAGACTAGTCTCAAGATAATAACAACAACACAACAGCTGGAGGAAAAGAATGAAACAACTCACCTACCTTCACAAGAACAGGTAGAAGGAAGCACAGAAGTCACTCCACAGATAGGCAGGAGCAGCCAGAAAGCAGTCTTATAGGTATGGAAGCTCCGTGATGTAAGCAATACCCCCCCACACACACACACCACACACACAACCTTAGCCCACGACCTGAGTGCACAATATGGAAACAGACCCCAAGAGACCCCCTGCGTGACTAACTGTCCATCCCTGGAAGTGACCAGAATCTAAATGGTCCCTGGTCCTGCCAGAGTGTATGGAAGTGCTGGAATGCAGGAAATAAACATTGCGGTTGTATATAGCAGGTAGTTATGCTATTCAATTCTGAAGTTTAAGCTCAGACCCTGGCATATTCTGGTTTTATCCCTGAGCTACAAACCAGCCTTTCTTTCTTTCTTTCTTTCTTTCTTTCTTTCTTTCTTTCTTTCTTTCTTTCTTTCTTTCTTTCTCTCTCTCTTTCTCTTCCTTCCTTCCTTCCTTCCTTCCTTTGTTCCTTCCTTCTTTCCTTCCTTTCTTTTTGAGACTTCACTTGTTCAGACTATCTACTATCTTAGCGCTTTTGATTCCCCTGCCTCAGCCTTCTGAGTGGCTAGGATCACAGGCATAAGCCAGAAGGTCCAGTTACGAGAGTGTTTTTGTTTCTAGAATACTGCTGATCACTTTTTAGCATGTGATAGGACCTTGTAGGCCTCCGACAGTAGCCTGAAGGTTTCAGCCTCTTTGTTTGGCAGGTTCTTGTTGGGGTGCCGGCTTGCAATACACCTCATTAATTTCCTTGAAGTAAGTAAGCATTTGACCTCACACCTTGCAAATGGTAATAATTTACCAGTGTAGTAGAGGGGACTAGGTGGATTGATGATGTAATCTGCAGCTCAGTGTGATGAAGCCTGGCAGCTGATGAAGTCACCAAGGCCCAGGACAGAAGCTGACTGTTGTAGGTATTCTGAGGGGTGGAGCCTGATGGGCAACTATCTCTAGGAGCAGGGCTAACACCGATGTCACAAAGAACCCTTTCAGAGGTAGAGCCCATTTCACAGCCTGCAGCTACTGCTTAGCCCAGACTAGCACCCCCCACAAGGACAGGAGGTAAAAAGAAGGGAGGAATACATTTTCCCAGGGTTCCCTGGGAAGTCCAAGTGGGCATAGAAGGACAGATGGATTGGGTCAGTAAATGGCAGGGGCCTTCACTCTCTCCTGGTCTCTCCTCTAAGAATAGAACTGCCCCCTTTTCCCCATCAGCCTCAGCTTCCCTAGATTTGTGAACACAATCAATGTTAGGGGAGCAGGGGTGGGAGTAGAAGGATGCGGATATGCTTACTGCCTGCCCAGGTCCATCTATCTCAGTGCATCTCACGAGCAGCCTTTAGTCCTACAGGAAGAGGACCTGGAGGGAAGGTGCTCGCCCCAAGCCCCGAGAGGGGTATTAGAAGGAAAGACCCTTCCTTACTAGATGGGCTTTCAGAGGACACTGGACCTGCCTCATGTTGTTCTTCCAGCAGATCTGTAAGGAGCTGGAGTTCTGAAGTTACTAAAGCAGTGGAAAGCAACCACAACCCACCAAACCCAATGAACACTTAACTACTTACTAGATTCACCCTAAAGTCTCAACAGAAAAGTCATTTCCATTTCTAAGCTTAAATATTTATGTAAGGCTCTTCTAGACATTTTATCTAAGATTTTATACATATGTGTATATTCATATATACAACATAATACAATGAATATTGATATGGGATTCTCCTCTGTATGCTACAAATACATTTATTATCACTGGTTAATAAAAAAAGCTTCTTTGGCCTGTGGCAGAGCAGAACAGAGCTAGGTGAGAAAACTAAACTGAATGCTGGGAGAAAGAAACTGGAGTCAGAGACACCATGTAGTCACTGCAGGAGATGGATGCCAGAATCTTACCAGGTCATGGTAAAATACAAAATAATAGAAATGGGGTAATTTAAGATGTAAGAGCTAGCTAGGGATATGCCTAAGCTATTGGCCATGCAATGTTGTAATTAATAGTGTTTCTATGTGATTATTTTGGGTCTGAGCAGCTGGGAACAAACAAGCAGGCTCCATCTACAGCATATATATACTTATACATGTTTATGAGATACACAAAAATTAAAAGATTGAATATCTACTATGATATAGGTGTCAAACAGTAATTTTAATTAAAAAGAATAATTAAAACACTAATAGTTATTTTGTTATATAATACTCATTGACATATTAAATTAAGACACCTGAATAAATGAGAAATTTTAAGATATAAAACTAAAAAACATCAGAGATAAGGAGTCTCCTCAATGAGCAGATCAAGAAACCGCACTTGTAAATGAATGTAAACATTGAGTAATAGAAATAAAACAAAGGGGAAAGGCAAAGATTTAGACATACTTTAAGACAAAAATATTATTTACTGCTATATTTTCTCTGTTTACTCTTCTTTTTCCCTGCAGATTCAAATTTCTACCAGCTATTTATCCCATATGTGAGACAGACAGACCTTTCAACATTGTGCGTCTGCTGTTGTTGGCGTCTCAGAGCTTTTGTTCACTTGTTTCTTTCAAGTCTTTATCATCCCTTCATTTTCAATACATATTTTTAGTGACTTTAGAATTCTCAGTCGAGAGGTTTATTGTTCTGGCAATTTGGAGGCCTCCCTGCTGACTTCTGTCTTGCAGAGTTTCTGATGAACAGCCCAGTGTATTTTTCAACTTCGTTTCTTCATATGTCTCCTTTAATCTAGTTGTTTCCAGGATTTCGCTCCATTCTTGGCTTTTAGCACAATGAGTAGGTATGTGTGAGGGATATTTGTTTTTATTTGAGGTTCTTTGAGCTTTCTGCTACATAAGGTTTGCCAAGGAAAATTCCTATATAACCCTATTAAAATGTCTCTTTGTTCATTGGGTTGCAGTTACAAGTAGTTGTTTTAGAACCTCTGATTTATCCTAAATCCTCACTCACTCTGTGAAACACTTCTGTCTTTGCTAATTTTTGTGTTGTTGCGCTGAGACACCCTAACAAGGAAAGAAGGGTTGGTTTTGACTCAAACATCAAAGGGATATACTTATATATTCCTATCATGGCAGTATGTACCCCTATCACGGCAGTATACAGCCCATCAAAGCACTATATGCACCTATCATAGCAGTATATATCCCTATCAAGGCAGTATACACCCCTATCAAGGCAGTATTTACCTCTATCAAAGCAGTATATACCCCTATCAAGGCAGTATATATCCCTATGGAGGCAATGTATATCCCTATAGAGGCTGTCTGGGCTTGAAAACTCTGGTTACAAGTTTCTCTGCCATAAAGAAGAAGAAAGCCATTTGTGTTCTCCTCAGCTATATTCCACCACCCCCCTTTTTATGCAGTCCAATACCCTGGCTGTTTTTGGGTTGAGTTTTCATAGTTCAAACAACTTTATCAAGCTACTCTTTACAGGTATGGCTAGAGGCTAATGTAATCTAGATAATTCTTCACAGCTATGCCCCAGAGGCTTATCTTCTAGATGATTCTAGATCGGGTCAAGTTGACAGTCAGTATTAAGTATCATATTAGTTGTTACATTCTTTCAAGTCATTTGCTTTGATTTCTCTTTTCTCCAAACACAATATGCAAGTTAGTGCATCAGAACAAACCTACATAAAAATCAGAAAGGACAGAGATATTAACAGTTCTTAATTGTTGTAAGACAGTATTACCATAAGGTCACAAATAACCAGTAAAGTATATAAGAACATACAACTTTAGGACAACATCTTGCATAAAAACAAACACATTCTCAGTAAAAGACTTATCTAGACAGATGCAGAAAGGATAACCACCCATCATAACAAAGTAGAGGGTATGGTAAGAATACAAGAATCACTCAAAATTAAATCTAAATAATTCACCATGTATATGAACTGCAAGAGATAAGTTATGACAAGGAAGTTGAGCTAACGTCACATATAGAAATTTAATACAGAGCTACCATATTATAGAGGAGACAATACTCAAACTATACATCATATGATACCAAATAAAACCACCAGTATCAGAAATGGATTACATCTTTTTGAATCACCGGGAAAACTGGTCCCATAGGCCCCCTCCTCCAAACATAACTGTTTATCACCAAACTTTACAGTAAGACCCTGTTGCTGTATCACTTAAGGCATAGAACATGGACAGAACCAGCTGGTAGTCAACTGGAGGCTTCATCCCTATTGGCTAGAGTTCTTAGTACGGGAAGCTTTAATGTACATTACTGGAGAATAAAAGTAATCATGACTCTCACCCAGCTATGTACCTTGTAAGCTACAAAAACAATCAGCGCGATAGATATGTTCTCTGGTGCAATAGTGGCAGAAATATTATGGGAGCAAACAGACACTTTTTCAAAACTGTATTTAAGTCCCACTCTATGAGACAGAACCCATACCTGACATTGTTAAAGAAGCCAAGAACCTGAGACTAAATAGGTCATGGACCCTAGATGAAACCTACTACTACTATTTTGCTCAATGAACATAGCAATAAAATGCCTCCTGAAGACATAATTTATACTCATACGTGAGTGTGTCATTCAGTCCTAATCATCTTCTTGTAGATGGTTATTAATACAGAGACCCACAATTAGACAACAGCAGAAATTAAGAGACTTTAGAGCCCTATAAGGGATGCCTTCATCACACCTTGGCTCAAGAGACCTATGTGAAGGAATGGCGGGGTCAGGAGGCAGGGAGCAGAAAGAAAGACTGTAAGAACCAGAAGTGGTGGATGACTTTCGTGTTTTCCATACACAACAGGGCAGGTGCACATACGAACGCACAGAGACTGTGAGAGCATGCAGAAGACCTGCACAAGCTCAAAGCAGACAAAATTTCAGCATCAAGAGGAGAAAGTCGTACCCCTAGCAAAGAAGCTATTCACAGTTGATAGTTTGTGGGAGAGGTCTTCAATGAAATATCACTGGACATACCAACCAGACTTCAGGGCAGGCCCCATGAGCAGGAATGGGTAGTCCAAATCAAATTCCATTTTTGTTTGTTTAAAGAGAAAAAGAATATGAAGTTTGCTGGGTAGAGAGGATGGGAGGATCTGGAAGGAGTTAGGGGAAGAGAATACCATAAAACTATATTGAAATTCTTAAAGAGCAAATGAAGACATTAAAAAACGAATAAAGCAAGATAACTCATTTATCATATTTAAACTTACTTTAAAAATCTGTGTTATTAATTAAAATGGATGCCTGGATCCATTAAAGAACATGGTGATCTCAGAAATACAGATGAGGTCAATTATTTCTCAATAACTTTGCAAAGAAATTTACTAGAAAAAAGGTAATTGCCAAAATAAAACTGTCAGGATAATTGTATAAAAACAGGGGAAAATATTATAAATAACCTCAAATGCTCACATGGACACACTCCATAGTCACATACATGTGTTGCAAACACACACATGCATACACACTTACAAAGAAGTATAATCCAAGGGTTGGAGAGATGGCTCAGCTTTTAAGAGGACCTGGGTTCAACTCCCAGCATATGGTAACTCACAGTCATCTATAACTTCCATCCCAGGGAACTTGAATGTCCTCTACTGTTCACACAGGGTATGCACACACATGGTAAGCATACATGCATGCAGGAAGAACATCTATATGTGTGTGAACATGAGTATTTATGATTCTGACATATATGGTTTAATTTAGAATTCTTATCATACTTAAATTTTATCCTTCATGTTTTGTGATGGAATACAAAAAATTATCTGAAGATGTAACTCTTTTATAACTAGTTTGAAGATCCCACAAAGTCAGATTAGTAAACTAAGAAGAACAGTTACATTATCTAATGTATATCAATGGAAGGCTCATAGCACTTAAACTACAAAACTTATTATGAAAGTCCAATGGCAAAAATCTATCAAATATTATAAATACACTTTCTAGTCTCTGAATAGGTTTACAAATCACAGTCAGTAAGAGTCAAATAAATCAGAAATTAGAAGTGCTTAGAAATGGAACAGTTGCATCCATTTTAATGGTTCAAGTTAGTCTGTATGGTATATCTGACTAATTGGATAGGCACAATGATGCACGTCCATGCTGTGCTAGCCACATATGCATCTAAAGTAGATAAAATTAGAATTGGTGGGGGGGCTTATTATATGTTTTGTATTTCTTAGTTTGTGGTCATATTAGTTGCATTTAAAGCAAATTTATATTAGGGTGATGTGGGATGTCCTTCTGAATATGTGTTGCTTTATTGGTTGATAAATAAAGCTGTTTTGGCCAATGGCTTAGCAGAGTAAAGTCAGGTGGATGGCTTAGCAGAGGAAAGTCAGGTGGATGGCTTAGCAGATGAAAGTCAGGTGGGAATTCCAAGCAGAGATAGAGGAGGAAAGAAGGCAAAGTCAGAGAGACACCATATAGTTGCCACCGAAAGAGACAGATGCCAGAATCTTATAGTATATTCTACTTTTATAAACAAATGAATCCCCGAAGATTCATAATTTCCCTGTGAATGAACATGCATTCTGACTAAAATTCAAAGGGAATTTTGACTATGCCAACCTTGGTGTTTGGAGAACTGAAGGAAATCTAAGCATGTTACCTGCTGTATACTCTCTGAGACACAGACAAGCACTGTGGTTAGAAAGGTGTTGTATGGAGAGTTCTTTGTTCCTCCCGGTCATCCGACTAGCTTACACCCGAAATAACCACACAGAATTTGTATTAATTAAATTACTGCTTGGCCCATTATCTCTAGCCTCTTATTGGCTAACTCTCACATCTTGATTTAACCCATTTCTAATAATCTGTATGTCACCACGAGGTCGTGGCTTACTGGGAAAGATTCACCATGTCTAACTTGGCAACTCGATGGCGGCTTTCTTACTCTGCTTTCTTCCTCCCAGAATTCAGTTCTGTCTTCTCTGCCTATGTAAGGTCTGCCCTATCAGGCCAAGCAGTTTCTTTATTAATTAACCAATAAAAAGCAACACACAAACAGAAGGACCTCCTACACCAGAAAAGAAGTCAAAACTGAAGACTACACTTCTATCTATGATGCAGAGACCTGCCGTTCCACACAAGTGCTGTCTCTTTTGTTGGGGCCATTTTATTCCTTAAGAAGCGTGGGTTAGGAGTGCATGTAAAAAAAAAATTAAAGACATATTGTAATATGGGATGCAGTTGATTTTTGATTGCTAAGTTCAGATTCCAACATCTACCAGCGACCTTGAATTGTTACATAGAACAGTCATTAGGGCCGCAGGAAATTCAATGCAAGCAAGCCAGTGAATTTTTCTTCCCATCCATGTTTTGAGAGAGGTACTCTCCAGGGATGCTACTCATTCACGTAGCTTGAAGATGTGAGTGCCCTTGTTTAGAACTTCATGGAACACTTCCTGACAGCTCTTCACTGAGAAATGATTTCCTCCTTATCAGTCTGGTGGGGAACATCTGATAAAAAGCCTCCCTTTCCTCCCACTAAAATAAATCTCCACCTAAAACCAAGAATCAATAACATATCAATGTTTTCGACTATCATCCATGGATCCCCTTGCATATGGCCCTGTCCAGAGCTGAGTGTTTTCAATCACATCAATCTACTGAAGTAATAATGGAACTGGCAATATATCATTACTGCATGAACCAGCAGACATATGCTGATGTTATCAATTCCAGACTAAGGAAAGCCATGATGTGACAATGTTGCCCAAGGACAGAAGCTGCTGACAACTAAGAGAACATCTCACAGGGGAAGCAATTACAGAAACATGAAGTACTCCAACTATGCAGTAGATGAGACGCAATAAATAACAATCAGAAAGCCATGTCTCTTGGCCTCCCTGAGTGTTATTCACCTTCTGTTAGAAGCATGGGATCCAGGAACAGCTCTTTTGCTTTTCAGCTTTTCAGGTCGTAGCTAATCAATGTCTAAACACTGAAGGGGGAAAAGAGAGAGAGAGAGAGAGAGAGAGAGAGAGAGAGGGAGGGAGGGAGGGAGGGAGGGAGGGAGGGAGAGAGAGAGAGAGAGAGAGAGAGAGAGAGAGAGAGAGAGAGAGAATTCCAGGAAACAAATCCATAGTCACAGTTTGTCAAACCTGAGGCTGACCTCTAAAGCCTCACTATAATATGACAGACTTGCCAACTTACAAGCCTGTCTCATTTACCTGCAAGCCAAATAGGTGGTCATGAGAGTCTAATTGTCAGCAAGTCTATTAAGGCCTTCTTTGCTAATATACTATCCATACATTCCCACAAGAACTTCAGTCTGTCTGTGGGAAAGTTTATGAATTCTTTCAGTTCCAAAATGTCCTTCAAAGCTTAGGAGAAAGAAGACAGGAAAAAAAATCAAACAATGCACTTAAACCAAACTAGAGTCTGTCACAAATACAAAGTAATCCATGTCACCAAACGTAACTAACATGAAAATCAAAACAGAGGCTTGGCTCTGGTGTACTAGAGAAGCCCACCTAGCCCATCCATGTTTTCTTCCTAAGAAAAGACAAATTACTAAACTCTAAGTAATGATGACATCACAACACATTCTACTTGCGCTTTTTTCTTTCCATGATAGAATCTCAGCCTCTCTTACTGGAGCTCTCTTAAATCTGGACCACTTTCTACAGGACTAAGTGTAAAACCTGGCAAGCTGCAAGCAAGGGCTTCCCCATACATTCACAGACAGAGCATCATAATGTATCGTAGAGGTTTGTCTTACCGTAAGGCTATTGGGCCAAAGTACATAAACAGCTCCTTCCCCAAGGTTTCCACACCACTGTAAACATGTCCATTAAACAGTCTCAAGAATTTCCAGCCAGAATCCTGAGTATTCATTGTGGCAGCCTAGTAGAAAATACATACATATGTAACACACACACATGCAAACTCTAAATACAATTATAACGCAATTCTGAAATCCACTCCTATTATCCCATGACCAGGTTCATTCCTAAAAGAAAAGCAACCTCTGTGAAGCCAAATAATGGAATCATCTATACACTTGTATTTTGTCCAATTACTATGCAGTGACTCGAAAAGACAACAGCCAATTTTTTAATTGAAAAATAAAAGTCAGTGTAAATAATTAAGATGACCTTTTCCCAAGACCATAGGGTGTATGTGTGCGTTTGTGTGTGTGCGCGTGTGCATGCACAAGAAATTATAGTGAAGTTATGAGACTGTTGTAGAACTAACAAAGTTTTTTGCTTTCAAAACTATATACAATCATGATCCTTGAAGGGGTATTCCAACTGGACTGCTAAAAGTAATGAATAAAATATGAAAATGTAGATTTTTAACTGTACTGGTGAACTTTTAGGAAAATATAGTTAAGTCAAAAATCCACACCAAAAATCTAAACAAAGATCCACGTGGAGAGAACCAGTAAAACCCTGAGCTAGCCTTTAGCATAAGGATCCTTAAGAGAGCTATTGAATGAGACTTCCCCTTCCCATGGTCTGTGGATGTTACAAATTAAAGCCTGGCATCCAGAGTGGGAGATCTAATACATGATATGTCCCACCATATGTCAACCATAATGTCAACCCAAAGAAAAGGAAATTCACTTTCCCATCAGCCTTCCAAAACCAAACAATTTAGTTAGGATTACAATTCATGTAATTGTGAACATAAACTAATGCAACGCATAAACACTAAATATAGGTTCCTTCATGGGGGAAGATAAAGAATAGGATTTAGCTTAGATATTGGTAACGTTTGTTTTCTTAGGCTCAGCAGTGTGTTACTAGTGTTCCTCATATCATACTTTATTATCTAGGTATTTTTCAGAGGCATCATTTAGTGAACACACAAAATTTAATAAAACTATTAAACATATACTCATAACTCAGTCCAATTCTAGAGGAACCTATGCTTTTTCTCTGGTCTCTACAGCATTGGGAATAGATGCCGTGCACATACATAATGCAAGTAAGATACTCATACATATAAAATAAAAATAAATGCATCTTTACATAAGATAAGATAGGCACAAATGATAACCACATATTTTTAAAGGATTTTAAAAATTACTTTTAGTGTGTTTTAATGTGTGTGGAGAGGTGCAGGTTAAGGACAGACAAAGTTGTTGATCCCTTAGAGCTAGAATTACATGCATTTATGAGGCACCCAGTGTAGATACTGGGAACCAGTAAGAGCAGCAAGGTCTCTGTAAGAGCAGCAAGTGCTCTTTGCTGTGAGAACTTCTCTTTAGCCCCAATCTATACACAACATTTTTTGAAATTCTATTTATGTTCATCTATGTGAATTTAGACTCGTGTGTTTCAGAGTTGCATACATACATACCCACTGGGGTCAGAAGAGGGCCTTGGGTCTCCCTCTCCTCAGTCTGTCTTTTACCATATGAGATCCTGTTTTCTCAGGGAGGCAGAAATTTAGCAAACCCCAGTGACTGTCCTGTCTTTAAACCCTCACAGCTGAATTTCAGGCACTTAGTGGGATGCTCAGTTTGTGAGGTGGATGCTGAGGCCTGGCCCTCATGATTCTGCACCAAATGCTCTAAACAGCTGAGGTATTAGTTATAGGCTCAGAACAACTGGTAAACACATACAAATAATGGTTAAAACTATAAAAGCTTTCTAGTTCTGAAAAGAAAAAAAAATAAACAGGAAAAACATGTGAGATTCTGGCATCAGAATTACCGGTCCAGATGTTACCATGTCCTTAGAACTTCGTCTTCTGAATTCTCTTTTCTTCCACAAATGAACTCAAAGACCTCTGTATGATTAACCAGTTCTAACAAGACAGGCTAGAGTACTCAGGGAGGGGAAAACACGCATTCCAATCTGCTTTGTTTTTGTAAATGAATATGTGACTGCCCTGGATTGACTGACAGCAAGAGTCTTGCTTTTCTGTCTCCTGCAGTCTCTAAGCCACTTATACACACTTCAAGCCAGGGATAGACTGCAACAGCAGATTTCAAGGTAGGTTTCCATGGCAACCAATTATTATGTACAATGGCCTTTAAACTAGCAAGGACACTTTTAAGATGATGGAATACAGAGCAGACATAGATCTTTTATGAGTAACTTTTGTCTAAGTAAGGGTAGGTCACACTTTGGGGATCCGAGATTTAAAAGTCTTACTGTCATTTTAAATTTGCACTTACACATTAATGCCTCAGAACCTTGTTTCTTCGCCATTCCAATGACAACTGTCTCTTCTTCTGCCCTGTAAATTCTTCATTCGTATCTGGTTTTAGCCATACATACTCTCTGAGATGTTCTACTCAGGCTTCCAGCAGAGAGCCAGTGATCAATTGTATCCCGTTTAACACCACACACACACATGCACGCACACACACTTGGGCCTACCATGTTTCCCAGGTTCTTGGTTCAAAGGGAAATAGCTCATTTGGCCCGATGTGTTTACAAGTTAAAGAACAAACTCACATCTACCCAACATCCGGTCAATGACATATGCTTTTTTTCAGCTGCCACATTGATGTTTTTCCCCTTAGAGTCCTACACCACGTCCCTTCCCTACATGAGAGCTCATATGTTTAGATGGTTCTTTCCACCCACTTATTCCCTGCCCAGATGTATTTCTTTCTTTCCTTCACCCAGTTCTGACTTCACCATGCTTTATAATGGCTCTTGGCAAGGACTCGGGGGCTGTCACAATACGCATAAAGTAGTAAATGAGTTTTAATTGTTTCATGTGAAGCTGCCTCAAATTGCTAAATTAACAGCTTTGACAAGAACTTACATCACTCACGTAAAAACTGTAGATGCCCAACCGCTATGACAGTTCATGCTACTCTCTTCGCTTTGTCTACAGCTGACATCCAAAGTGGCACATGACATCTCGAAAGACAACTCTTTCCATTTACACATGGCTGATTTGTGACTGTATAATTGGATTAGTTCATTTCAGAAAAGTGTGTTGACTTCCCTGTATATTTCAGACTGTGTTCTAGAAGGTGGGCAGGTATCAATAAGTAGAACAAACTAAATTCCTCCATCATTGTGGCATTCATCCTCTCATGGGGAAAGGACAGGGAGAGGCGTATGAGAATGGTTTCTTAGGATATTTGAAAAAAAGAAATAGAGATGAAGAAATCAAGTTGCCAGGAGGGTGCAGCCCGCTGCAATTTTAAATAATTTCAAAGGGGAACTGGCACTTGCCCAAGTTGTAAAGGATGTAAGGGAGTGAGCCATGGCTTTGGTAAAAGGAGTAAGAGTGCAATGTCTCTCCTGTGTCACAGACCAGGGTGGCTACTGCAGAGAGAACTAGCGGGATAAGATGAGTGAGATTTGACATATACAAGGAATCTGATTGTGTGGTCCAAGGTCCAATTCGTGGAGTGGCTTTTTCGTCTTCATGGAGTGAAGCAAAAATATGGTCTATATTAGGATTTGAAATGAAATCAGTGGCTGCTGGATTTGGCTGAAGGAGTTGAAGGTTAGAATCTGAATAGTCCTTGAGACAACCGCAAAGATCCAGCTAAGGAGCACAAGGATCTGGATCAGTGAGGTCCAGCGTCCTGAAAATGGCCAAATTCTTAAACATGTTTTGAAAGTCAAACAAAGTTATTTGCAAATGAACTGAATGAAGAGCAGGAGAGATGGAGAGCTGGGATGATTAGTTTGGGGCATGAACCATAAGAAAGACGTCACAGAGAGACCTGAGGAAAATATACAGGACAGAAAAGGTGGGTTTGGTGGGAGACGTGTGAAAGTTGAGGTGTCTGGTGCTGTGGAGGCTCATGTCTTTAATCCAAGCACGTGGGAGGCAGAGATATACACGTGGAAAAATGCTTCAAGGAAGAGGACGTGTCAGCGGCTGCTGGCAAGCCAAGTAAGACAAAGTCTGAGCTTGGCCCCTGGACTCAGCCATATAGGAGTAATTCATAGAAAGAGATTTAGAGGTGTGAGAACAGGAAACACCCGATGAGCACAAGGCCTGTGATATAGAGACGAGGAATCGCAGCAGTGAGGCAGAATGAATGCACAAAGGCGGGAGATGAGAGGAAGTGGAGAAAAGCAAATTGTGTTCGTTTTGAGATGATCTGCGCTTGTGTATCAATGGGAAAGAATCAGGCGCAGAAAGCAACCACACAACACAGCACCTGCTGCACCATCCTTAGGAAGCAAGAAGAGAAGGCTAAAGCACACGCAATGTGCTGGTCTTGATGGAGACATAGAATTTAATATCAGGACAGAGGACAGACAACACAGGTATAAAGGGGAGTTGGTATGGAGTCATACCTGTGGTATTTATCTACAGATTGATAAGTTTTCTGAATAAATCAGGAAACTAAGAGGAATATAGTCCCCCAGGGACCTGGATCCTCAAACACTGTGTGTAGCACGTAAGAACATTAGTCCATCTTATCATTCTCAGGTTGAAGCCAATGTCCAAACACAAATGGCATCACCAGGTCCATCCTCTCATTTGAAATCTGTCAAAAGACATCTATGAAAAAAAAATGGTCTTGAAATCGCATTTGATAGCACAAAACTAGGCACACCTAGTTAGCCCAACTAAATCTCATTCATGAATGATCCTCATCTCACTGAAAGAAAATGCTCTTGATCGCTTACCTAGTTAATCCTGTGCTTACCTACATCATAACTCTCCTGGTATTTTTTAATCATATAAATCCAAAAACCTGGCCTATATATGACAGATATTTTGTACTCTATAAGGACAACTGTCCCACTGTCAGAACACTGAAGTTGAATTGAGGAGCAAATGTACCAGTATTTATTGTTATAACTGGAGAACTGAAATATTTATAAGTAAAATTCACATCTAATTTTTGGTACCTTTCAAAGATAAACCACTATACTCAGACATATGTCTCAGAAGCATCCTATAGAAAAGAAAAGAAAACAGAAAATATGAGTTTTAATAGAATTCTAAACTTTTGGCTATTGAAACACCCAGGGCTACAATACCTGCTAGGGAGAGATCTAAAACATCTTCTAGATTTTTCTCAAGTAATTTCTAACCATATCTTTACTGAGTATATAGGACATACAAGGTGGAGAATATGGTTCCATGTACAGTCTATGAAGAGCACCTAAAACCACACTTGGGTTGATTTCACAAATTTTTTTGTCCTATATACCCATACACATACATATAAACACACCCACACACATATAGTGTAATCAATCAAGGCAGCAAGGGTGGTCATAAGCATTCATTAGTGCATCTACTGCTAACTATCAGAAACTGTACAGAGATCTAAATGTGAAAATTTTAAGTATCATAAAACAAAACCTTCATGGATTGTCCTTCAAACCTTTATGATTCCGGGACCACTTGCTTATTAACAACTCAGAGGAGACCATATGCCCTTGCAAATCAATTCCGTTGTGCCTAGGAGGAGGAATCCAAAAATATAAAGGCCAATATGCTTAAAATGCATGAGACCATTATATATCTTCACACAGCTGTCAGTGAAAAGTGAAATACGTTGTCGTGGCTGAGAGAGCCTCAGAGAGTCTCAAACAAGATTCTTAAAGGTGTAAAATGAGTCTCACTTGCCCTACTGGTATTTTTGCCTATTCTTCATAGCTAAAAAACAATATACATTATGACATCAAGGAAAAATTGGAAATAGTTACAAAATTAAACATATTGAAAAAATGTTTATGGCCCAATGAATGTCAAAAGTATAATGTAGGTGGTAGCAGAAGGGCAGGCAGAGGAATAAACAGAGATGAGAAAAATACTTATTTATGGAAAAACAGTGACCTGAAATGATCAAATGACTTCAGCATGGCAGAAATTCATCCAGCCACAGATACTGTGCGACCTTAGCTTGAATGTTTTATAGAACTGGCTCTTTTTGTTTTGTTAACTAATGAGATATTTAGGAATTAAAGGGAAACATTGAATAATTCCATATATATATTCCATAAACCTCTCTGGCTCCCACATTTCCCTGTTGCCAACCTGGGAAACTGAATAATCGTGAGGCTTTCTGCTGGCCACGCTTAGCAGATTGTTTGCGTCTCTACTGCCATGGTCCTTATTACACTGAACTATTATGTGGCTGTGACTTGTATTCCTCCCCTATCTATAGTAGTTTCCTGGGGACAGTGACTCTGTTTAGCTAATATCCCCAAGGGCTATCTACAGTGTCTGGGGATATTTGTAACATTCATAGAATTAAACAGACCCTTTGCCCCTTCCCTCCTAAAATCAGGACTGGATTTAAAATATAGGACTATGTCTCCACCACCATGCCTTTTTTATAATTACTATTACCAAAATTTCTTGACAAAAAAAAAATAAAATAAAGAGAAGAAAAAAAACATTCTGTTATTTTCTAATTATCTGCAGTGGAAGAAACACAACTCACAAGATTATCCAAGGCTACACGGAAGTTAAAGTTCTGAAACTACCCCTTCAAATTTCCCTTAGAGTAGAGAACTTTATCCTCCATGCCATCTCTTCCGATCAGATTGACTCATGTTTAGCCACCAAGAAGAACCCCATCCTGCCGTACCTCCCCCTGTTTCACAGATTCATTTGGCATTCAAACACGGCTTTAAAAAGTGTACTCCGATATTTCATCTTTGGAAAAAAAATGACACGTAAAGATCATTTTTTAAATTTGGGTTATCCATTATGCAGGTCCTTTGCCCAAGACATCTGATTCCCAAAGACACTGTCACTTTTAAAGAATCAACTCTATGGAACACTTGGGGCAAAATAAAATTTTCAACTCTACTTGACTGTCTCCCGCAAGCCCCTTCATATATTTTTCTCTGCTTCTTCTTCGGTACCATCTCATTTCATGAGTTTCTGCATAAAGACTGGGCAAGGCTCTTGCAATAAATCTAAGATATTTACAAGATATTCAGTTGTCCTGCTGTGGAATCTAAGGTCATCACCTCTTACTACAAGCTTCTGTTGCCCGGACAAATTCAAATATTAATTTCCAGAAAGCTATTATCTTTGCTATAACTACACACAATTGCCCAATACGTATTTGACTTTCTCATGTTGACCCTTATAATCCTGTTACTGTGTTATCTGAACATTTGATTCTTTTCCTTTCTTTGTCTGAAATAGAGATGAAAATCTCCTTTGCCACAATTTTAAGTATGATTGAGTAGGGTTCACCTTCCCATTTTCAAGTGGCTTAATAATATGAAATCTTCAAAGCAACATATATTTTCAGAGACAGCACATGATTTATTGTGCTGATTACCATTTATCTTGCCTATCCATGGGTGAACCAGGAAGATGAACTTTTCAGAGAAAAATGAGACTTTCCTAGACAAATGTTTTGACTCGCATTCAGTTGTATATTGTTGTCGCAGAGAATGTCCTATCCACCCTCGTAGTCGCAGTAATATACTTTTTAAAATTATAGGTCACTTATCTATCAATCTAAACACTCAAAAGCCCTAATTTCAAAATGATTCCCAAGATCTAAAATAATGTCTTTAGGTCCATAGATGAAAACGTGTTCTACATCCTTGAGAACTTTTGCCGAGGCTAAACACACTTTAGCCCACCTAATGATATCAATGGATCACACCCTCTTCACAAAAGAAGCAGTGTTCTCACATACTCTTCCATAAGTGGGTATGTTGGGAAAGCAGTGCTCCAGGAAAAAGAGGAGCAATCACAAAAATGTTTATTTTACTAACTACTAAAGCTAAGAGCTTTTAGATCCTCTGGTTTGCCCTTGATCAAATAGAGTCAGATGCGAGGACAAGCATCTCCAGATGGGGATGTAGCGAAAGTAAAGATGACCAGATGTTCTTTACAGCATCTGAAACAATGTTGGATCAAAGCTACAATGGCCATAGACAACTCGCCACTATCATCTATAGAATATATAGAATCTACGTCGTTACCCTTCCCTTCCTGAGTCTGTGAAATGCTGGGTGCTATAATAATGACCTCGAGCCTCCAGACAAGTCATTATCAGTATGCATTTAAAAGGCAAGAAGTATTTAATACATATCCTATAAAATATATAGGAAACCCTTTTGAATATTTGATTAGCATATCCTTTCAAATAAAAGGCAAGAAAAACATCTTTGTTTTTTTCTACTTTGAACGCGGGAAGACTTTTACTCTGGGGCATCTGTAATTTGATGTACTAATACCAAATGACACAGACAACTAAAGGTCCATATGGTCATAAGAAACTCCAGACAGACTCCTAAAAACATACTTAGCCTCTTTACAGTATTCAAAGCTTGGCTTTTCTCCATCCATGCAACTCATATTTAAATGCCTAGCCTGTTCATGAGGCTTTAAAGCATCACACAGATGATTCCATGCAGGTAACATATTAAAGACATGTATGACATTTTAAGAAATCATCAGAATAACCAGTGCATGTTTTTAATCGGTAAATACTTATGCACAGACAGTTTGATTCTCATGAAAGAAAGTTAACAACACATGCAGATCACACACTGATTTCACTAAAATACCATATCCACCCAACAATTAAAATTGGAGGATTGACGCTTCAAAGCTCATTAGCTGGACGTGTTCATTTACATTCCGATATTGTTTCTTACCATAAGGTCCCACAAGCTCCAGCAGAGTTTCATGCAATGTGCTTACACGGTTGCCTGAATTTAAGCTGACAAGACAGTGGGCCACAACTTAGAAGAATAATACAGCATGTGGATGACTGGCAGATGCCAAGATCTTCTACAGGGAGCGTTCTTCAAAATAAGAAGGGGTTGCCACAGCGGGAGGGGAATTAGTGGGTTTTCTATGGACTGTAACCAGAACAAAGAGAAATGCTATATGATAAACAGAGTAAGTGGTTCAGCCTGGCAGTAGCTCCAGAGGTAAGATGTTTTATGTTTGGTTTTTGGAATGATTATCTTAAGTTCGAATCTTTTATGCTAAATGACCACTTAATATTTCCTTAGCTCTCCTTTGTTATTTTTTTCATATTTATAGTACTGTAAAGAATACAGTATGCAATTATTTTTAAATGCTGCTTTGAGAAAACTAATCATTTCAAGCCAGCAGTGGGAACATTAAATAGCTTTAGTTACTTAGCATATATGCCGAAGAAACAGGGGGTCATCTGTTACAATAATGATCGTGCCAGAAGTTTGTGACAATGGTCCATATTTTAATGAAATTTAGTACAGATCCAACATCCTTCTCAAATGCAAAAGACTGTTGATATTTACAAAGGTTATTACTATGCTTTTATACATCAAAGGCCCAGAAAATGAAGCCACAAGGGAGTATTTAGAATTTTACTGAAAGCCACATAATTAATTTCATATTGATGTTCAATCCAATGTCAATAGAAGCAGATCCTTCATCCTAATGACAAGGCTCTATTCCAATAATTAGTTCTTCTTTCTATTAAGACATTATCAGTAATAGCTTTAAATGCAGGGCTATTTATTTGCGGACTATAGCTCAGTGAGTACTGTTGCCAAGGGACTCTAATCATTGCTCAACCATTAATAAAGCACTTATATTAGGTTATCAAGATGCACTCTTTGGTGCCATCTGAACACAGCAATGAAGAGAATTATCAGAGCAGGTAATTGACGGAGGTGAACAAAATTTAAATGGTGGAGGACACCGCCAAAACCCAAGGTCATACTTCTTCAGTTAATAAGAAATCACTCTCACATACAGGGCCTTAAGGTGTACCAATGCATTAACCACTCCATTACTGAATCTTTTATTACTGATCTGCTGTAACATGCATAAAAGTATTTGTCTTGAAGTCTGAAAAGAGAGCAAATCTTGGCCCAACACCTTACTACATGTGAGAGTGTTTAACTGAGTTCAGCTCACCTTAAGGCCCCATATTCCTTTTCTGTACCAACGGGTTTATCTTTATTGCGGTATTATTCTTTCTTATGCTTAGCTACGCCCCATGTTTTGTTGCAGTAAATCAAGATAAACCTAAAAGCAATTGTTAATACTATTTTGCCTAACTATCTATGAGATGATTATTTAAGACATAATCTTGATTTCTTGCAACAGGACTCTTCTTTGGTTTTATTTTCCCAGTAACTAGCGCAGGGTCCATCACAAAACGCTATTGTTGGATGATATAGAGCATGGTATCACTGAGGATGTTCATATCTGAAGCATTGCTAAGTCCTACAGTCTCTGCTTCTGAAATAGTGACTGGCTTTCTTCCCTTAATTTCTACCATCAACAGCTGAGCCCAAGCTCCTCCCCTGGACCATTGCAATGCCTACTTGAGACTTCTTCCATTTTTTTTTCTCTTCTTCATACAGGTTTCCATTCAAACTGTAAATAAATCTTAACTACAATGCAGGGTTTCTCATGATCCTAAGGAAGAATTGTCCCTAATGTGAAGCAGGTAAATGGTACAGCACCTAAGGCTGAAGATGTCAGTTTGGTTTGGTCCCTGGAACCCACACTAGGTAGAAAAAGAGCTAATCCTGCCAGCTGTCCCATCTTACGCTCTGACACACATGCAACCACATAAACAAGCAAACACAAAAAATAAAATTAAACTCAAAAAATACATATCCCACATGTGGTATATGGAGGTCTTTAAAATCTGCCTATCAGCTTTAATATAAAGCCATCTTCCTATCTCATCCTTGATGTGGGAGGTCCTTCTGTCTATGTATTGCTTTTTTTTTTGGTTAATGAATAAAGAAACTGGCTTGGGCAGATAGGGAAGAGTAGAGCTAGTGGGGAAATCTAAACTGAATGCTGGGAGAAAGAAGGCAGGGTCAGACAGAGAGAAGCCATGTAGTCCAGCCGGAGACAGATGACAGAACTTTACCGGGTAAGCCACAGCCTCATGGTGATACACAGATTAATAGACATGGGTTAAATTAAGATATATGAGTTAACCAGAAATATAATTAAGCTATTGGCCAAACAGTATCACAAATAATATGATTTCTGTGTGATTATTTTGGGGCTGAGTAGGTGGAAACAAACAAGCAGCCTCCTATTACATACCCTTTTGCACACATACACACACACAGCTTTTCTTTCCGGCCCTTGGATGATATTTTTCTGTATATTGGCCCACCTTCATTCCAAGAACTTTATATCTCCTATTCCCCCTTCATATATCAGCTATGTTGCCTCCCCAGGGGAGACTTCTCTTGTCTCCCAATGTCCTAACAGAGAACCACAGCCTTCCTCTGTGGTTCTACCCATTTGTAGATGTTAATTTGTAAATGTAAATTTTTATGATATCCTTTATTGAATGCATTTCCCCAACTCTAGTATAAAAGCAAACTTACTTTCACCTCCCTGTATTCTGGTACTTAAAGGGTATTCAAAATTTTGCTCAATGAGTGATCTTCATCAACATTAATATTTTGGAGGAACCATTAACATGGATCTCCATAGTACTCTGAAATAACTTTGAAAAACATGATAATTTTTTTTTAAAAAAAAAGTACAGAGCACTCGCTGACATATCAAGTCAAAATAAACAGAAGCACAACTGTTAGAAAGATCGAAAACATTTTTTTCTCAGCTTGAAAATATGTTTTCCTCATTTCTTTCAAGTTGGGAACATATGCCAATTTCATAGCAGAAAACTTCTTTCCTAGACCAAAGGTGATGAGAAGGGCTTTGCAAGAGAAATTGAAGCACAGCACAATATTGCAAGTATCCATGAAACACAATCAACCACACATCGAAAGGGCTTTAAAAGCATGATAGTTTAATCAGAATATTTTTTAGTATAGTTCTTAGTTCTTACTGAATGACGATCTAGCCATCTGCAGTGTACGCCTGAGTGGCAAGAAGCTGTGCTACAATTTACTTTTAAAAGACCTAAATTCACTTAAGGAAACCAGAAGTAGGTTTTACTGCCCCTTCATTAGATGGCAATATTCAACTGAGTGAGTATTTAGTGCTAAATTTTCCATGTGCAATTTTAGAATTATATATTACTTATCAACTGCGGGTTTTTAGGCAAGCAAAGGGGCTAGGATTTTATGTTAAAGGTTCAGTCTTACAATGTGAAGAAAGGCACCAGACGTTGCACAAATCCGATGATATTGTCAGTGAAAGTAGACGGTAAGCATCAGAAGACACCTTTTGAGGACTGACTTTCAGAAGTGGCCTTCCATGGATCTAGCACTGGCATTGTTAGTCAGCTTCTGGCTAGGACTCACTCACTCCCTTTCCAGGTAACGATAAATGTTGGGAAACACAGGTCCTAGCACACGGGGACCAGGGTAGATGCAGAGACCACGGGTCCCAGAAACAAGCTGTTTCTTCTGTCACTCCAACTTCCCGCTGCAGACTCCAAAAGGGACGGAGGACTGACTCACCTGGGGAGAGACCTCAGCTGGAGAGGCTCCGGGGAGCAACGCAGTGCCCACCAGGCTCTGCAGAGCTGGTCCCCGCACGCCGGTCACCGCTTGGCCTGGTCGCACTCGCGCCCGAATCTTCTCTCCATTCAGAGTACAGCCTGGCCCTTCCACCATCTCTGCAGACCGTCCTGAGCTCCTGATAATTACAGGGCCTGATTGAAAAACAACCAAGCAACTTCACTTCCTGGATCACAGACTGGACTGGGCGGCAGGAAAGTTCAAATCTCCCGCGCTTCCCGCCCCGCCTAGGGCACTAAACCACGCCCACAGGAAACCAAGCCCCGCCTATCGGCGTCCACGCCCCTCCCAGGAATGCCAACTCCGCCCAGAAACCTTGCTGGCCACAACACTTCCCGCCCTGCGGGTCACTCAAGTCCTTCAGTGCGAGGTGAAAGGAGTCCAAAGACCAAGCAAGGTTAATGAAAGAACGCGGGGAATTGGGATGAACACTTAGAAACTCTGATCCAGCTACTCAGCCCATGCACTTTTCCTAAACCAACCTCTAAAGCCGCCCTAAAATGCGAAGTTATTGAAGACAGTCTGGAGACCTATGCTTGATAAGCCTTATTCTAACCTGAGAGGCAGGACAAAAGCTGAGAAGCAGTTTTAGGAAACTAACAATATTGTCTGTATTAAAGAGTACGTCACTTTCAGATAACTAAGTATGCTGAGCCCAAAACCATACATCCATTTTGTTTTGACTTGTACTGAATGAATGTTAATTTGACCTTTTCCCCTTTTTATGAAAAAGGACTCTATAAATTTAAGGGGAATACACGATTTTTCAAACCACCCACAACGCTGAGCAAAAAACAAATCTGCACATATGATGGTAGTTGATCCACGAAGTCTGTAGGTTACAAAGAACTTTCTCCTTTTTGCACTGAAATATAGCACACCAAAACATCAGTTTGTGGTTTCATACAAGCCCAGCGCTGTACTGCAATTAAAGGGGAAACAGAAACGTGAAGGCTTGTGGTGGCTTTCTAGTGCGTACTGATGAGGAGCTGCACTGGTCTACATGGGACTCAGGACTGCCTCAACCATGGTTAACTCAAATTCAGTTCTGATCTCTGTGGATGGGGAGAAGTCTGAAACAGCCTTTTCACTTTTCACCTTTGTATTGTTTACTGTTAGCTAATGAATGACATCATTTCTTATTTAAAAATTTCTGTGAGTCATAAGTTGGCAAAGTCTAGCTGGATGGTTCTGCCTCCACAGTTCTCTAAAGGTTGCAAGGTAAGTTTGATTGATTGTAGCTAGGAGATCCTCTTCCAACAGGGTTCATTTACACTTTGCTATAAACATTCCTTATTATTTCCAGTTCTGAGAAAACACTGTAAAGTGAAGGAATTCAGTTCTGCTTTCTGTTCCCAGAGTACACTTTGTACTTTCTGTGTCTTCTTTTCTGGAGCAAGTCTAACTTTTTATTCATCTAATTTTATTTATTTATTTAATCAGATGGTTAGAACCAATATATGACTATATAAAAAGGGGATTATTAGATTGGCTTACACATGCAGACTAGACAGTCCAACAATGGCTGTCTTCACACTGAAGCTTTTCAGGTCATAATGAAGCTTAGCAGTCCCAGTCTGAGGCTGAAGACCTAGGGGAGTCCTAAAGAGTGACTGGTCTTTGGTCACTGGAAGCTCAAAGAAACTAGGTTATGATGTCAATGAAGTCTGGCAGCAGCAGTGGCAATGACAGCAACAGAGTAGATGAATTGCCCAACAAGCCGTGAAGTGAAACTGCCAAAAAGCAAAAGCATGTGTCTTGGATTTTCTTACATATGGGCCACTGGAAGGCATTGTAGACATTTATGGTGAATCTTCCCATTTCAAATAACCTAAACAAAAAAAAGAAAATCTTTCATAGGTGGTTAGAGAGGATTATCTCATGGGTGATTCTAGATTTTGTCAAGTTGGCGATCAAAATTAACCATTTATTTATCTGGGATGAAGTGCTGCTGTGTAGCCCAGATTGGCCCCATCTGTTGATGATCCTTCTTTAAGGCCTCCTGAGAGCTACAGTCATGCTCCACAAATGCATGGATAGTCCAATGGGTTAGTACTTTTTTCTTTTTAAAACTTTTCTCTTCACCTTAGTTAACTGAAATTCAAATCTCAAAAATAGTTCTCCTCTTGAAATCTTTCCAGATACGGTTAGAATAAGTCTCTTGTGCTATGTAGCTGGCCCTTCAGAGACTTCAGCAAAACACCTTTATATTAATTTGTGTGTGTACTGGACTTTCACGAGAATAGATTCTCATTCCTTAGTGACAAGTGGATATCTTGCTTGCTATATTTCTTTGCATTGCCATAGGATGCTCTTTGGCACATAATATACAATCCGCAAACATGGAATTTTAAAAAAATTGGGATTTCTTTCCCCAAAATACCTCTCATATTAACTACATCTTTTTTTATATATTTAATATTATTTATTTGACTTAAAATTTTATGTTTTCAGAAGCTATTTCTAGAATAAATGTTATTGAGTTTGGTTAATATATAAAATTATCCTTCAATACACTTGCTCTAGAAGGGCAGCAAACCCGTACCTTGGTTATTCCATGGGACACGAGACCTACAATAAAAACAGCCATTTGTATATAACATTTTAGATGTATTCGTCTTCATAGTAACTTTGTATCATAGTCAGAATAGATGTCATTAATATTTTACAGGTGTGATGATTAATTTTGATTGTTCACTTGAATGGATTAAGAACTGCCTCGGAGATTAGGAAAGTTTAACTCTAAATGTGTCTGTGAGGGTCTGTGCAGATCCTGGGGCAATGATCTAATCAGTATCTTAATTCATTAATGGAGTCAAAAATCTAGTAGACTGGTGGGAAGTGATGGAACGATAAAAATTAGGGTCTGACTGGAATCAGGAATTCATAGACAGCATGTTTTTCTTTATATACATACACACACATATATATATATATATATAATTTACAATTCATTTTATATATCAACTACAGTTGCCCCTTCCTCCAATAGTATGTTGTTCAAGTCATATCTTGCCCTGATCTTCTTCTGGCCCACGCTACTTGCTGCCCTCATCAAAGTAAAAGTAAAAGTGTGTCCTCCATCATGTCCTGCCACCATGACGCTCTGCTCTACATGAGGTCAAGCAATCATGGATTTTGAACCCTTTAAAGCAACAGGAGTGGGAGGCTTAAGACACGGCTCACTGTTTAAGAGCATTTGTTGTTTTTGGAAGACCCAGGTTTGATTCTCAGCACCGACATGAAACCTCACAATCCATAACCTAATTCCAGATCTGATCATTTTCTTACCTCTCTGGGCATCAGGCCTTCATGTGCTGCACACATACACATCCAAATAATACTCATACATATAAAATGAAATAAATGAACCTATTTAAAAAAAACAGTGATCCAAAATAAATCTGACATCCCCCAAGTTGTTTGGTTGGGTACTGTGTTGTACCAACACAAAGTGTAGCTAATGTAAGTGTGGGCAAATATAGAAACAGAAATCAAATTTTCTTATTGTTTTTCTTACCCAGAGTCTCACTTAGAGCACAGTCATTGATCAAATAAAAAATATCTGACATATGTGTAAAGATAGTTTATTTTATGACCTCTAGCAGTCAGGGTACAACACCTATACAGTATTGGTTTAAAGAGTTTTTAATGGCATAAGAATTTGCTAGAAAGAGAGAAATGAAAGACAAATATAAATGTCAAATTGACTTTGAAGTGCTTCATTACCAAGGGGTTGAAAAGCACACTTGCTTGACACTGGGTGTGGTGACACATGACTATAATCCCAGTCCTAAAGAATCCAAGGCAAGAGAATTGTGAATTGAAGATCAGGCCAGTGAAAACTACACAGTAAGTTTGAAGCCAGTCTCAACTACATCTCAAAAAGCAGAACAAACAAAGAGGCAAACAAAAGTATTCTCTGTGAAGTCTGAAGCCGGACTCTGAGGTAGACAATTCTGTAGTTGAACCCTTGCATGCAAAGACATGATCAAAGTGTGGATACAGATAATGCCATTTTTTAAAAAAAAGCAATGAGAGAAAAAGAGGTCTCTCATGTTACTCTATATACAAAAGAAAAATATAGATCGTGGCGAATTCATTGAAGGAAAATGCTCAAAAAGACCTGGGAATTGAGTGGCCTTAAGAAGTGGAGCTCCAGGAAAGTACAAAGGTCAACTAACGGAATTCATTACAAGGCTAAAAGGAAAAAAGATGTGATATACTTGAGCAATGGTGATTAATGCAATCATATCAATCAGGGACAAGACGGACAACACTGGAAAGATTACTGGTAAGTGTATTATAGAGAATTTAGGATAATGAAAAGTTAAATTCACGAGGGAGGTAATAGACAGTGAAGGTTTTGAGCAGGTATAATGGTCCTTACCTCACAAATTCCAATACTTCCTTAATCTGAACTCCTGACTTACTAAATTCACCAAACATAAACCCAAAACAGCATTCATATGTGAGATGGATTGAAACAATAGTCTGGACATGGGCTTTCTTATTCTTCCTTAAGGACAGTTGCAAGTGACAGGTGGGTTTCTTTGCTGTGTTATGCTATATTTATAATGGTTTGAAGAATTTTTAAGGCAAAGTTTCCCCTAATAATTATCCCGTGTTCTCATTGATTCTAAGCATCAAGTGATGGCCAAAAGGTTGCAAAAGCATTTGCCTTTCCTGTTCACCATGATCCCTCACGGCTGGAACTGCAGCCGTCATTTACAAGTGAAGGAAATGAGACTCACAGAGGCCCTGTAACTCGTGCAAGGTTATACCCTTGGGATTGACTAGGCAAACTATAGCCCACCAAACAGTTTCAACAACATCAATTATATCACAACCAGATATTTTTATCAACAACTCGAATTGTTTAGTGGAAAAGAACAAAATCTTTTCTCGGCCTCCCATGGAAATTAAAGACAACTTAAAAAATTCTCTGTTGTTGCACTAATTCTAATTGGTCTTAATTAAGAAAACCCAGAGTCAGATGTTAAGGGGGTGAAAGCTGAAGGATCAGAGAAGCAGCGTGGCCAACAACTAGAGAGACCTTTTACCTCTACCAATGCTCAGACTGAAGGGACAATCCTGTCCTCAGACTGTCTGTCTCCTCAGACTGCTTCCTGCCCGGGTGATAAGCAGGCTGCACTGAGCTCCTGTCTCCTCCCACCTTATATTTCTCTCTCGGCCCAGCCATATCACTCCTGTCTCCAGCTCCCTAGTGCTGGGATACAAAAGTGGGATCCAAAGTGCAGGGATCACTTTTGTGTGACCTCTGTTTCTCTTTTAGATAAATTTAACCTCCTGTGGCCCAGAGTGGCCTTGAACTTGCAGAAATGCCTCCGCCTCCACCTCCCAAAACCTGGGATTAAAGGAGTGTGCCACCACTCCCTGGCCTCTAGGGGCTTAACTTTGCACTCTGGTCTTCAGGAAGCTTTATTTGTTAAAAAAAAAAAATGAAATATCGTTATACTAGGTGTTAATTACATTTCTACTGCTGAGAAGAAACACCGTGATTAAGGCACTTATAAAAGGAAGTACCTGATTGTGAGCTTTTTACAGGTTCAGAGGGTGAGCAATGACCATCATAGCAGGAAGCATGGGAACGGACAGGCCTGGTGGAGAGATTACAGGTAGTTTGTATCTTATCTCCACATTGGAGAGTGGAATTGAATCCAACCTGGGCTTTTGAAAACCCAAAACCTACTCCCAAGTGACTCCCACAGTTCCTCCAATAAGGCCACACCCCCAATCTTTC
Organism: Alexandromys fortis; assembly: GCF_014885135.2. Lineage (NCBI taxonomy): Eukaryota > Metazoa > Chordata > Mammalia > Rodentia > Cricetidae > Alexandromys > Alexandromys fortis. The sequence goes on along the minus strand of NW_026067938.1, from coordinate 1,319,176 downwards.
CCATGACAGTTCCACCAACTAGGGACCAAGCATATGGTTAATAAGAACACACAAGAGGCATTTTCATTCAAACCATCAAACCTTCCATCTAATTATTATTTTTAAACATATTTTGGATTATGAAACTTCCCAAGGTCTTTGAGGAAACTTCTAACTAGATGACAACAGTATAGCATGGGAAAAGTTGTCTTTTGTGTAATTTACTTGAATATATTTACAAGTATATAAATCCATTCTCCCTCAGAGCCCTCTAAGTTTGATCTTTGAATCAAGGAACTTGTCAGCAGTGAGCATGATATATAAGTGTTTTCAGTGGTATTTGCTGAAAAGGCTGCAGTTTCTGAACCTTAAGAAAACTTAACAGATTACCAAAGAGCAGTAGAAAGCATAGTAATAGAAAACATTTAGACGCTTTCCTTGTTTGACACCAACTCCCAGTGTTGCAGAAGAGCCAATGAGGTGAGATATTTTTATCTAAAGGAGACCAGAGGTGTGTAGGTGGTAGTTGTCATCTTGGAAAAACAGTTTCAAAATTGCCAGTTCCACCTTGTGCTTCCTCTACATACAACTCCTCTGACACAGTATTGTGTCATCTGTGTTTGTGGACTTTCATTCTAGTTGGGGTTGCCCAATTCTTCCAAGAGGAATTTTTTCTTTCAAATTCAAGTTGAAATAGTTTAGATAAAAGAGTTTTGTTTCATTTCCCCCAAAGAAGTAGTAAACTTGTTGTCACCATGTCTTCATCAAGAGGGATAGAAATTACAGGCCATCGGATAAACTTTATTAAATTGAAAGTGCATTCTTTTATCTGATCACAGATTTGTGACTGAGAAATAATATTTATTGTCAAAAACCACTGAAACTATAGGATGGGATGTTAGTGCAACATAATCTAGGAAGATATGATCAACATGCTTATGTCTACAGTTAGACTTTCTGTCTATGATAACATATAGATAGATAGATAGATAGATAGATAGATAGATAGATAGATAGATAGTGATAGGAACAGAGAGAGATAGTCTCGTAGATAAAAATGTCTGTGATGTATTCACTTGGTTTCTGTTGTTTCATTAGATCTATGTGCCCCTGCTCCATTTCTATGCTACTTATTTAGTTATTTATTTCATTTGAATGAAGAAAGATGCTTAAAAGAAACCTCACACAAGCTCAGAATTGAGAATAATAGAGGGTTATTTATTTAGGAGTAGGCTCACAAATAAAAGTCCTCTACTGAAAGGGAGAACAGCAACCGAATCCCGTAGCTGGAAAAAAAAAGATGGACACGCACTTTACATCAGCATAAATAGTATAGGAGGCCACACCCTAGTGGGCAGGGGACTTAAAGGCTACTGGCTTTAGCAATTCCTACAGCATTTGAGCTGGGAGTAGGTGGGGAGTACTGTTAGCTTAAGCAGTTGTCTTGAACTTTGGGTTCAGGTGATCTTGTCACACCCAGCCTCCCAAGTGGTTAGATCTATAAGCATGCTCTACCACCCAGAGCTTAATCTATGATAATTTTTTTCTTATTGAAGCCTTATAATAGGTTTTGATATCTTTTGAATTGAGTTTCCACTTTTACTCTTTCTTCTTGAACTTGCTTAGCTTTCCACAACTACTCAAACTTTCAAGTTATATTTAGAATCACTTCAAGTTCCTACTGAATTCGGATGAGACTTTAATTATAAATACATTAAATTTATAGACAAATTTGGGGGAAATTAACAGCTTTATCACATTAATGTGTCTCTTTTTATTGCTTCATTTGATTAACTTCAAAAATTTATGTTTCTCTGTGATTACAGTATGCTTTTTTATTGGCTTAGTTCCTACTTATTTGGTGATTTAGACTGACATTTTCTGTAGCATATTATTTGCTATTAGAAATTTAGCTGTTTTTTTAACTACATTAGGCTCTGAACTCCATTGTGAAATGTATACACATAATTGAGGAAAATAAGAAAATATTAGCACTCCCATATATACTTATTTATAAGGATATATTTATTTTTGTTTTATTTGTATGGTATAGGTGCCTATTTCTACATGGTATGGAGACCAGAATCCCAGCTCCTTAGTTTGCACCTGCCACACAGGAGGTGGTCGGTCACCTAGCCTGTCGCCATCCTTAACAAGGAGTCAGGATGTTATTTTGCTCTTTCTTTGTAATTTGGAGGATGCCTAAAAAGAGATATTAATTCAGCCTATGTGACATAGCTGCCACACAGAGCAGGAAGACGTGACAGAGCAGGCATTGGTAGATATGGAAATGACCACAACCATTCACCTGGTTACCTAGGAAACAGAATGCTAATGAATTTCCCCCTCAATATATGTTTTGGTATATAAGGCAGTTTGGAGAATAAAGAAATTTTTCAGGATGTGAACTCAGGATTTCATGAGGAATCACTGAGAATCTCCCTCCTGATAAAGCCATGTGTGTTGTGTCTTTGATCCCACGCTTTCCCTCTGGTCCGGAGAAATAATTTAGGGTCCGGCTGGCATTGGACCAGGCAGTATGGGTGTTTTACCTACGTGCGTGGCTGGGTATCACATGTGTGTGGTATCCACAGAGGCCAGAAGAGGGAATTGGATTCCCTGGAACTGGAGTTACAGCTGGATGTTTGCACAATGTACATTCTGGGAATTGAAAGCCAGTCCTCTGAATGAACAGCAGCCAGCACTCATGACCAGCATCTTTCCATTCCCTGTGTGGATGCTTAGTCTTGATTCCTTATGAGAACTGGCAGGAGAAAAAGGGACTAGAGTCATGGCCCTCCTTCTAAGTCATAAACCTTAATGATTTAAGGACCCCCTTTGATGTGGGAGTGTCATATCAATCTGTTGATTTCATTGGCTGAGCAATAAAGAAACTGCTGGCCCTGATAGGTTAAAAGATAGGTGGGTGGAATAAACAGAATAGAATTCTGGACGGAAGAGGAAGTGAGGTCAGACTCTGCTCTGCTCCCGGAGACTCAACAGCTCTGCTCTCTGGAGTAGAGACACCATGATGGACGGAGGCTAGAATCTTCCTGGTAAGCGCACCTTGGGGTGCTTACACACATCATTAGAAATGGGCTAGTCCAGGTGCGAGAATTAGCCTGTAAGGGTTAGAGTTCATGGGCCAAGCAGTTCTTAAATGAATACAGTTCGTGTGTTGTTATTTCAGGCATGAGCTAGCCAAGCGGCCGGGGTGTTGGGGACGCAGCCCCGCCGCTCATATTTCAACACCCCTTTGGGCCCTGCTTTTTAAAGTTACCACTATCATCCAATTGTACCAATTTAGGGATTAAGCCTTTAATTTGCTCTTGGTGGAGACATACTAGTTCAAACCAGTGTAGTAGGATAAAAGAATTACAACTTACTGTGTAGTGATAACATGTGGATTTTTTTCACATAAATATTAAGAGGCACTCTCAAGACTTGATCTCAGGCACTCCTGATCTTAACTTCTATATTGTGAGGTAGAGGAAGTACAGAGTTGTGGTTCATAAATATAGAATATGGTTTGGCTTGATTTTAAAGACAGGGACTAAGGTTTTATTTGTCAACTTTTAGAAGAACTAATATTTTAAAACTAGTATTGTAAAAAAATTCTGTTTTCCTCCAATAACCATGATTTTGCTAGCACTAAATAGTTAGCTATGTTTCTAGTACCAGGCATGTTGTCCCTTTTGTTGAGCAGGTCTTAAGTCGAATTAGAGAGCTGTTGGTTACCACCAAGGTATGTATGCCACTACTGCACCTGTAGTGTTATTGTGCCATGCTGATCATCGATGTTCTCAGGTGTCATAGTTCGGTAGAAGTCTTGGTTGCTTAATTCCTTTGTAAGTTTGCATAGTACCTTCTGGAACTGTGTTATTTTTAAAACTTATCTTATGTCCAGTGACTTAATTTACCCCACTTTTGTGCTATATTAATTTGGTTATTCTCTTGGTTTTTCATTGAAGATTATTTTATTATATATGAACGACAATAGTTTTATTTTTTCCTTCCCAGTTCCTATAATTGGTAATTATTTTCCTGTCATGTTTTATTGACTACTACCTTCTTCACTGCATTTAATAACAACATTGTTAAAAAGATATCCTTATCTTGTTTAAATTTTTTAAAATGCCCCATCTAGCCAACTCCTAAAGGAAATATTTTTGGGGAGTATAATAAAAATAAAATTTGATTTTAGATCTCCTAAAAACTGCAATTTCTTGAGTGACAGGGTACCAGTTGTTATTTAAAGTGACCCCCTTTTACACATGCCTTAGTTTATATTAATTTGGTAGCTTAGAATAAGGACTCTTTAGATAGGGTCACATGCAGATGGTCATTAATAAGACCAAAAAAATTATAAGAAGAAAACACTTAACTCCATTCATGAACCTATAGGGAAGGGAAATAAATGAGACTGACATTTGGGCTCAAAAAAACCAATGAACAGATGTCTGGGAACATCTTGGTTGGTGAAAACATCTATGTGATCATAGTGATGCTATGAAAGGCATGGAACCTGTTTGCCTTCTCTCTTGGATGTTGCCCTATGTTACCTCATCAGCTGTTCCTTAACTGTCTCTTTTGTAATAAGCCAAGATGTGTGAAGAGACTGTCTTGCAGAGTTCCAAGAGCCTTTCTAGCCTACATCAAATATTAGCTCATGGTAGTTTCTCATTAGAGCTGTCAAAATTACAGGTGGCCTGGAACTTGCCGCATCCATCTGAACTGGAGGGCAGTCTTTAGGGTTGAAACCTCGAAGTGGTGTTTGACTGCATTAACTTGAGATTAGGGTATGAACTGGTCTGAATTTTTGAGCACTTAGTAGGTGTCCAAAGACTTAGACAACAGGTGTGTCTGTGGGGGGGGGGCGACAAAACGCAAACATCTGGTGTTACAAGGAGACAGCGGCAAAGACTGTCATAAGATCATAAGACAAAGGTATTTTGTTTGCTTTAGATTTCTTCACATTTCTTTTGTTTGTCCAGTAAGCGAAACTTCCATTAAATAATTTTTGTTTTACATCTGTTGAAATTATTTCTCTCAGTTAGCTTGCTCTTTTTTTTAAAAGATTTATTTATTTATTATGTATATAGTATTCTCAGTATTCTGTCTGCATGTATGCCTGCAGGCCAGAAGAGGGCACCAGACCCCATTACAGATGGTTGTGAGCCACCACGTGGTTGCTGGGAATTGAACTCAGGACCTTTGGAAGAACAGGCAGTGCTCTTAACCACTGAGCCATCTCTCCAGCCCCCAGTTAGCTTGCTCTTACGATGAATTACTTTGATTGTGTTTTGGTCAGTAAGCCATCTCTTGTTAATATTTACTTATTCCAATTGTACTAGTCTCAATGAACTTTGCCATCTGTATTGAACAATGGCCTAAGACTTTGTTTCCCTTTTCTTTTATAGTGTCCTTATCCATATTTAATAGCAAGCTTAGGCTTCTGAGATGGCTAGTGTAGTCTCTGAGTCTCCTTTCCTTCCTCCTTTCTTTCTTTTCTTCCTCCCTCCCTCCTACCTTTCCATTCTCCCTTTGTCTTTTGGACAGCATTCACAAAAATCTACATATTAAAGTTTCACTTACCAACCTTTAAAAGGACTATTTCAGCTCAGCAGCCGGCATTTAATTAGTAAGAGGCATTTTCTAGAGGAAGCTGATTTAGTCAGTTAAATATTCTCTATAATTAATCATAAAAATATACAAATTTTGAAGTTTCACAACAGAACATACGAATTCATAGTACTCTGCAGTTTTGGAAAGGGTTGAAGACGGCCATGTTCTTGTGCATATGCCTCCTTTGCCATTCTTGTATTTCTTGCCAACCGTTCTACAAGCTGGGTTTTCCCACAAGCCTACCAGATTACTAATGCAAACAATTAACACAGCAGTGTCACTATAAGCTATGCTGGATGGAGTCGAGGGTTGTAAGACAAAAAGGGCTAGGTCTCCGAAAGCAGGAATCATTATAGAAATTAGATTTCTGATGAGGACTGAATTTGTTCCAGTCAGAAGATACATGAGTAATGGCCCGCTGAAGCCAGAATTCCCTCTGTAGGTGAAGGAGCAACGCTTATGTGCCCTGATTGAATTAGAATATGAAGAGAAGTAAAAGTGGAAGGACTAAGATCTAAATATTTTCAGCAAGCATTTCAGACAGAGATTTATTTAAGTCACTTTTGACCAAGGACTGAAGTATAAGAGGTTTGAAATCTTTTTTGCAGACAGATCCTTCGCCATTTTGAAGACTTGTGATTTCCCAGTAAAGAACAGCTGTAAATTTTTGAAAATAGAAACCAACTTTAGTTTTTAAAGAAAGAAGGTCATTTGGAGAAGTGAAAGCAAAAGCTAGAGTAAGAGGTGACGTCTTAGAGAAACTAAAGAGAAGCTGAAGTCCTTCTGGATGCTACAAAGAAGAAAAAGAAAACACAGGTTTAAAAATGGACCTGGAGTTTTTAAAAACAGAATGCTTGAACTGTGACATTATGTGAAATTATCCAGTCTGTGGGCATTTCAAGCTCAGCTTGATCGTATTGAGGCATGATTTGAAGCAAGATAACAATGAAGTTGATAGCTATGAAATGACAGCAACAGATGGCCCTTGCTAGCATGAAGCACTCAAAGAGGTGCAAAGTTTAGGCAGAAATACTCCATCCTGAGCTTGACAGACCATACAGAAGCAGGTTATCATTAACTAAAGATCACATACAAATACAGTGAGTTTCTTTAATAGTTGGTCATGTTCTAGCTTTCTCGGTCACGTTTATATACCTGGGAGATAGCTTGTCAGCTATACATATAACTATCTCTACTTATGCAGTATATCCTATGTAGGCATATCTTAAGAGGGAATTTTGTCCAATCTCTTGTTTATAATGTCTTAAAGAGAATACAAATGGTATAATGTAGTAAAATGGGCTGATAATCTTTCTGGAAAAGAATAGTCAGTTTCAGCAGCCAAATAAAAGATCACTTATTGCTCATTTACTAGACCTGCAATTTTAATCAGCTGCCAAAGTCAACAGAACAATTCAGTCATATGTGATTTGTAGATTATCTTGATATCCATTACAAAGGAAGAAAAGTATTTGGAAAATTTTCATCTTATGTAGCGTGGAGTAAGTTCACGGGCTCTGTGTCCACATCCTCAACAGACTTCCTTGGCATCTCTGATCAAATTTGGCTTAGACACCAGTTGAACGAGTGACCAAACCACAATAGGCTGTATTTTTCATTATTAATATCTTGGCTTTCAAGGTTTATCAGAATCGACCCCCTTTAGCACTTTAAAATTCCAGATAGTTTTCTTCCTCATTTAATACTAACAATACTCCCTCTTCTGTTCCAGTGATTTCATTGGAAAATACTAATATTTATGTGTATGTGTGCTTGTGTGTGTGTATGCACATTTGTGTGCTCTCACAAGCACACAATTGTGTGTAGTATGCAGGTAAATATGCGTATGCTTTAGGCTACTTCAGGGACAAGCCCATATCTCTGCAAAATATTCTAACTTATGTTAGTAAAGCTGAGAAATACTGCATCTGCTTCATGTACTTTCAACTGGAGCATCCAGAACCATACCCTAGAATGCTGACTGGGATGGTAGTCTACTTTAGATGGGGAAGTTTGCCGTCATAGGCATTTATCTGACAGGTTGATTATAAATAGATGATTAATGTCTCAGCACATGCATGTTAGGCTTTACTTCTGAGAAGGAGCTGATGTGAAAAGCGTTAGGGGACTCAAAGCTGCTTGGGAGGAAAGGGTTAAGCATAGCATCAACTCAGAAAGGCCATGCAGTTACAGAAACACATTTGGGAGGACTCCAGATATGAAAATAATTTCGTACAAATTTTACTTTGGAAATGTCTTTGAAATTCTGTAGGACGTTAAATTGTCTTACAGAAGGGCAGTCAACAATCTTCCTTTGTATAGCCTGGACTTAATGTTTCATTTTAGAAAAAAAAATAGTGATATTTCAAAGAGAGAAAAATAGTACTTGGAGGAAGGATTTCTGATTACCAAAATGACGCATAATGAAGAAAAGTCCACACCAAATTCTCTGCATGATTACACAGAAACTTTTGAAGCTTGTTCTTTATGGAAATTAGAGCAGAAACTGTGAAAGCATAGCTGTCCAGCAGAAATGTGGATTTGGCTTCTGGGCGACTCAGGGATTTTCCTAGGCCTTTCTCTTTTAAAGGTGTTAGGGTTGTGTTCAACTGAATCTATTAGAAACACCACAGTGGTGGCTTTTTCGTATGTATTAACAGAGGACATAAATAGGCAAGGGTGCTATAATGGCTTTGTGTTATCGGCATCATAGTCTGGAGTGCCTTTTTGTATTTTTTCTTCATCCAAGGGATTGCTGAAGAGTTGGGAAATACGATTCCTCTCCACCAGTCTCCCTTTTCAGTTCCAAGAAGGAATGGCTGATCCTGGGTCAGCCGTACAGAACTATTGAGGCACCCCAGAAGGGGTCAGCTAATCTCCTGGATTAAAATGAAGCGTGTAGGTTACTTTTGCTTTAAGAAAATCTGAGTGCCTTGCATATATGTTACAGTTGTGTAGCTGGGTCTTCTTGTGGGACTCCGAACAAAAGGAGCAGGGGCTGTCTCTCACACTTTTACTGGCTTTTGGGACCCTATTCCTCATACTGGGTTGCCTTCTCCAGCCTTAATACAAGGGGATGTTCTTAGCCCTACTGACATTTGATATGCCATGTGTTGTTGATATCTGTGGGAGACATGTTCTTTTCTCAATAGAAATAAAGGAGAAGTAGATGGGAGGAGGAGACAATGCAGAAAAGAAGAGAGGGACTGGGAGGATAGGAGTGAAGGGAAAGTGTGGCTGGGATGTAAAATAAACCAACCAACAAATAAATAAATTTGTTTATTTAAAAGGGAGAAAAGAAAGCTGAGAAGTGGTGTTGATTTTAGCTGCTACTATAAATAAATGAGAGATCTTTGAAGAAAAGAAGGGAATAGACATTGAACAGGCAGTGACATGTTTTTCAAAAGACTTACCAGTGTCCATTCTGAATTGTTGGGATCTTCCTGTGACATTTGATTGCTAATTACCTGCTAAGTCCCAAATTCCTAACCATATTTTACTTGATGAGAAAGAGACGGTGTTCAAAACAGCCTTAATGCACAGAGTCCGAGTTCTCAAGGAATAAACGACATCCTGAGAGCTGGTGCTGAATGTTTCATTCCTGCAGAGTGCCCTGAAACAATAACAAAGGCCCAATTACTCACACATCCAGCAAGGCTAAGGAGGTAGTGTTGTATTAGTAATGCTGGGTAAGAAATCAAGACCAAACCTTACATTAGTCTTTCTATGGCCTCGAGAGCTGAAGCCTAAAAGATAGAATATGTTTGCACTGAAAATATCCAAATCAAAACCTGGGAGAAAGAATGGAAAAGGAACAGATAACTCCAATGGTGATTTGAACCTCTTTCATCAAGTGCATATGGCACAATCCTCAGGATTAATCGTCTGTCGTAAAATACTCAGTACATTTACTTGGCTTCATATTGTAAGTCGCTAACTGGTAGCAGCAGAAATAAATTAGAAATCAATAGCAGCGAGGAAAGCCTCAACATTTAAAAATTAAAGAGTTCCCTTCTAAATATCTATGGGATCGTTGGGGAAAAAAATGAAGATAATCGGAACTAGGCTCTCGTGAAGGTACATTTTATAAAAATGGGAGGGATATTGCTAAGTCAAGACAAGCTGTGTATATAAGGCAGGGTTTAGGTTAATTCTCGTGTGGATTAGGGACTGCAAACAGTATAGCCTCCTAGAGAACTTGGGTCTCAGAATTCCACCATAAAAGGATCTGTGTCTGATTCTGCTAGAACCTGAAGCATATATGTCTTCTTCTTCTTCTTCTTCTTCTTCTTCTTCTTCTTCTTCTTCTTCTTCTTCTTCTTCTTCTTCTTCTTCTTCTTCTTCTTCTTCTTCTTCTTCTTCTTCTTCTTCTTCTTCTTCTTCTTCTTCTTCTTCTGTTAGATTCACGCAGGCAGAAACGTTTTTCTTGTTACTTTTTTTTTTACTTTTCCCTTCTCTTTTTTCTTCTTCTTTTCTTTTCTTTTCTTTTCTTTTCTTTTCTTTTCTTTTCTTTTCTTTTCTTTTCTGAGATGGGATTTCTCTGTAGCTTTGTAGCCCATCCTGGAGCACTCTCTGTAGACCACCCTGGCCTTGAACTCAGGGAGACCCTCCTAAGTGCTGAGATTAAAAGCTACCACTGCCTGGCTCCATTTTTACTTTAGAAGGTAAGACAACCACTTGAGAGGCTGAGAACAGGGAAGATAGCCATGGTCACAAGGCCAGCCTGGGCTGCATGGTCAGTTTCAGACCAGCTTGGGGCTACAAGTAAATCAACAAATGTTTTCAGGGCCATTTGTACTGTTGTACAGCACTATGTCCCTTAGGTAGATTTTGGTCGTCAGGTGATTAATTAAATGGTTAAAGATGTGTTCCTGGAGCCCTCAGACTTCTCCTTATCTGTTTTTCCCTGGGCAGTCTCCTTTTACCTGAACTGTGACAAAGTAAAAACCTCTGTGTGTGCCTGTCCAATCTCAGGCAGGTTTTCAATCTCTTATGTTTCCAACTGAAACACCACATCAATAGTGTTTAATATTTCCTGGAGGTCTACTGCATCATATTTGATCGGAGCTTCAGAAAGCCTGTCAAACAGTGGCTTAAACATGAACAATGATTAATTGTCTCATGGATTCCATGGGCGGAGATAGACAGTCAAGAATGTGGCCCTGGCTAGTTTGAATATCCCCTCCCATCTCTTCTTGTGTAGAAACTTAGTTATCGGTGTGTTTTTATTAATGTATTGTTTTTTATCGATGAAAAGTGTTCTTATCACTGTATTGTTTTTCACAGATGAAACCTTTAGAGATGATGGTACTCTGGATTGGGACTATCACCCCTGTAAATAAGGCTCCAGAGAGCTTGCTTCCTCTGCTCTATGATCACAGAGAAGCTGTCACCTCTGAAGAACCAAGTCTTACCAGATATAGAGCCTATTATTGATCCTTAACCTCACACTGCACATGCTCCAGATGCATGTGCATTAAATTTCTCTTGCTCATAAATCACCCAGACGAAGGCATTTGTTGCAGCTGACCAAATGGACGAAGACGATGCCAATGTTTGCAGGATGGATGCTTCCTGTCTTGGTATTTCATTCCCTTACCAGACAGGAGGAAAGGGAGATGTGTCTGTTTGTGTTTTCCTGGGAAGGGAGGATGTTCTCTGGCACATCTGTTTCTATGGTGCTGGCTGGTCTGGGTGGTTACACTAAGCTGCTCTTAGTGGTTACGGCATTGGAGAAGTGAATATATTTGAGTCTTTGCCTGGAAACATATATGCTCACCCTTAATACAAAAGGAGCACATCTAGTGACAAGTGGCTTCTGCCATAGGCTTGTTGTAGAAAAACAAAATACAGAGAAACACCTCTCAGTTCTTTTTATTCCACTCATTGATTTATTTATCATGACCACTCCTTTCTTCTGGTTCAGATTTGAAAACAGAGTGCCTCCTGGCTTTACCTTCGTTAGCCAAAGCGACTTCTTTCAAGCTTTCGGGTACAAACAACTTGCATAAAACACTCCATCCCTTTGGAAAATTTAGTATCCCTGAAGTGGAGCTTCTAAGAAAAAAATGTAAATAAAGTTTACATGACAGACAGTCAGAATTTTATTTGTGTCACAAAACAGGCTATTTCTTGTCGTCTCAAAGCCCTGTTCTCCTCAAACCTCTGCCCTGTAACCCCTTGTGTGAACATGTCCTCTGCTAGTGTCACAGAGGCAAGATCCTCCCTCTCCCCAAGGGTATGGCTTTTCCTTAATGGGCACTAGACACTGATTGCAGGGCCTGGTCCTGTTCATCACTGTCACAATCACTGTGGATTATATTTTTGCGTGCCCACAGGGGGCACAGCACTGTGTTCTGCATAATGTTTACTGTCCTATTTCTGCTTCCCAATCATTAGATGCTTTGTTCCCACCGAGCTTATCTCTGATTGCAAGCAATACTGTCCGCCGCTGTCAGCCAGCTCCAGTTAAAGCGTTTCATACTGTGGACATTCCCTGAAGGGATCTGATGGAAAAGGGATGCTACCACTTTTAACTGGACTTTTTTTTCAACACGAATGCATTTACTCTACTCTTACTAAGTACTGTATTTTCCATGGTATAGTTCAGTGATGGCATTGCTGAAGTAAAATTTGCCGAAAGCTTCAGGATCTGGAAGAAAAAGCAAGCACTATTATGTATCGGTTTTGAGAATGCTACTAAATGTTTTCTATCTAAACTGTCAGTTATTCCTCTGAAAGAATAATTAGTACATGCATTCTGTAGACAAAGCTGTTGAAGCAGCAGAGACAGGAAGATTGTGGAAGAGATGAAGGAGGGAAGAGAGGAGTAAGAAAGAAAGAGAGAAAGAGATTGCAAGTCACACAGCTAGTAGAAACTCAAAACTGTACAGGAACATGGGTCCTAACTTAATAGTCACTTAACTACTGTATATGTTCCTTCACAAATGTTTTAATATTCCACCATGAGATCACACAATTTAATTCTTATTAATGAACTCAGTCCAACCCAACGCTGTCTAAAAGAATTCACATCTTCTACAGACAATAGTTATTCAAGAAAAATAGTTTCTCTCTTAGATAATGAAAGTATTTTTTTAAAAAAAATCAGAGGCTTTAAGAATAAAGTATATTGTTTATTTCAAAGTATATTATGTACTATGTTCTTTTAATATAGTGAAAGTAAGCTCATATTATCATCTCGTTCAATACGGTTTGTTCCCCTGAACATGTTTACATCTTTGTTCAGCTTGCTTACATTATAAGTGAATCCTCCATCAACACAATAGTTTTGCTAATGGTTTTCTCTTGCTCTTAACACTGCTTTGTTTCCGTGGCAGATTTTAATGGGAGGCTGTACTTGACACATGCTTTTCTTCTCTTGCTCAAATGCCTTCATGAGTTCATACAGATGCACAGCAGCTTCACTCGCTTCCGGCATTATGTCTGAGCGTTAATAGCTGCGCATTTCTTAACTGAATATGTTTGAGAGTTCTCTCTCCCATACTGTTTTACAGTCGGAGCTAGCTTTTCTGTTGCAATGCTTATTTTCTCTGTGCTTGATAGAACTTGGTGGCCCTGCCCAATGACATGACAATTCACTAAAAACGTCATGATCACCGATGCATATTTGTAGCTTCTATTTCATAGGTGTTATCCTTATTATTTATCAGATAATCTCATCTTTAACAATCTCCACATTTATTATAACCTTAAGGAGGAATCAAGATATCTTTTCCCTGTGTTATCTTTCTTTACAGAATTTAATGGGAAGGAGCTGGCTGCTGTTTCCTCTTATGTTCTCAGGAATGAAAGTATTTACACTGAAAACTAAAGTTTAAATCTGTTTCATTAATCTCTGCTGTTTCTTATCACATATTCTCTAACCTTTAACCTACGTTTTCCACCTGATGACTTGAGCTACACTCTGTGTTTATAGATATTCCTGGTTTTATTCATTAACCATGCATTGTCTTGACACCTAGACACTGAATTTGGCAAGGAGAAACGTTTGTTTTTGGCACATGTAGTTTCCTATGATTATGTTGTTAGTGGAAAAAGGTGCCAGCAGTATAGCATAATATGATGGAGACTGAAACAAAAAGAAAGGCTGATCTAAAAGTGCTTTTCAAACAAATACATCAGTGAAAGAAAATGGGTTTGCTTACTAATAGAAAACAAAGTATAATAACATTATGCTTTCGCATTGTGTATGTAGAGTAAATTCTCTCTCTCTCTCTCTCTCTCTCTCTCTCTCTCTCTCTCCCTCTCTCTCTCTCTCTCAGTGTGTGTTTGTGTGTGGTGTTTTACTAAGGATTGAACTCAAGTCTTCCTGTGTGCTAAGCTATAAACTCCATTCTACCTTTGGATATTGTTAAAACACATAATCACAATATTGTTTTCCACCAATTTCCATAAAAATGAAGAACAGGGTCGGAGAGATGATTCAGTATTCATTTCTCTTGCAGAGGACCTGGGTTTGATTCAGGACCCCACACAGTGATGTTGTGGGGTATTTGTACATTGTGTGAAGATGTATTGCTGTGATTGGCATAATAAAAACGGAATGACCAATAGCTAGGCAGGAGAGATAGGCAGTGTTTTGGGCAGAGAAAGATCCCTGGGAATAAGAATGGCAGAGTTGCCCACAGATTCAAAAATAAGCAGGATAGGCAGTACTGAGATGAGGTAACGAGCCAAGCACCAGAATGTAGATTTAAAATTATGGGTTAATTTAAGTTATAAGAGTTAGTTAGGAACAAGCCCATGCTAAGATCAAGCATTCACAATGAAGAATACGTCTCAGTGTCATTACTTGTGAGCTGAGGACCCAATGAGTAAGTACTGCTACAGTGGCTTATATCCATCTGGAACTCCAGCTGTAGAGCATCTGATGCACTCTTTTGGCCCCTGTGGGCACCAGGAAGGCGTGTACTACACACACGCACACATATGCATGAGCACACACACCGAGGCCACATATTCATAATCATAAAATAAATACCCCTCCAAAAAAAGACATGAAAAAAGTAAATGGAGACCATTAGAACTACCATCAGCAAAGGAGTGAGAGGAGACAGAAAATATCCAATCCTACCAGTCTCATCCTAAGAGGCAGGATAAGGAAAAGGGCATAAAAGCTGTAACTGAGTGGCTGTGTTTAGAAAGAATATAGGCTTATTTAGCCTGTAGTGCTGGAAGCTGGCAACCCAGAAGCAGGTGGTGAGGGCTTCTTGTTGCCTCATACCCTGGGGAACATGGGAGAGGGCATCGTATGGCAACAAAGAGCAAGCAGCTGTCCTTAGCTATTTCAAGCTCATCACAAAGCCATTTGCCTGATAATCTATGACTATGCTACTGGATTTGCTTTGAAATAGAAAATAAAGTATAAAATAAAAAAACATTAAGTTATTTTGAGTTATACTGTTTGAGCTATTAAACTAGACGGAATAATACTTAGTACGATATAACTTATATTTTTAATATAGCTCAATTCTTTCATTAGTAAGTGAACAGTGTTCTTTTATTTTTGGTAAAAATATTTTTAAAATATTTGGTGTTTGATTAATAAATTTGGTCAGGCTGTTTCTTTGAATACGTTTTGGACTGGCTTATCAGTAATCTAATTTTAAGCATTGAATTGCTGAAACCAGCTTTGTACCCATATCTAGATTTCACTGCCACTAAGAACAGTGTCCTGATTGTTTACGCACTGGTATAGGCAATAATTAGCTGAAACAGAAAAGACCTGATTGGTGTATGGCAGGAGGAATCAGTTAGTTTTGATATGGGAATTCTGAGGTTTTGAAGAAGGGCTATGCACATAATTTTGTGTATATGAGGGTTTTTGACTGCATATGTGTATATATTCAGCATGTATGCCTGGTATCAAGGAAGCAAGAAGAGAGTGCAGGATTCCCTAGAACTGGAGTCACCGATGGCTATGAGTCACCTAGTAGGTGCTCAGAACTGCACCTGAATCCTCTCTCTGCGAGAATGCAAGTTCTCTTAACCACTGAGCCCTCTCTCTAGTCTCTGTTAGGGGTCTTTGAGAGTGATGGTGAATTTTTTGAGAGTAATGGAGACTTTCCTGGCTCTTGGAAACCTAGCTTGGGAATCTAGAATCTCAGAAAAATTTATGGCTTAAAAAACCGTGCCACCCTAAACTAAGCTTGTGGCTTTCAGGTTCTGGTCTTGTAAAAATTCAAAGCATAAAATCTATGGACTGCAGAGGATGATTCTTAAAGAGAAGTTTATAATGGATAGATAAGTGGGGGGGGTGATACTCCTGAATAACAGGAAGGGTCCCAAGGAGTCCCAAGAAATACAGTACCACCATTCTAGGAGTTTTAAAAAGATGCGTTGGCAGACACTTGAGTGATGGTGGGGTAGGGGGCAGGGTTGGTGTTCTAAAGAGTTCAGATGATCCAACTACAAGATATACTGGTTCTTCCTTTCAGTTTGAGCCATGCTCTCTCAGATATGAGAAGAGGCAGAGATGCTCATTTAGAAGACATAGCAAGGAAAATGGGTACCAGAGCTCTCTCCTTTATCCTGTCTCCAGCAAGGACATCCTCAAAACTGTTAAAATTTGGGATCCCGGCTTCACTGGGATCAGTTTCTGTTTCCTGTTTTCATCACTTTACCTGTTGCTTGCTGGAATTTTCCTCTATGTGAGGAATCTTGTGTATTAGGAAAACTTGTAAATTGATGTGAATATCCATTTTCCCTCTAATCACACTGATGCTGAATTACAGTTTTATCCATTACTTACTAAAAGAAATCCTATAGCATGTCTTTGTTGTATACCTCAAGAATATTACATCTTTCTCGTTTTATTTCTATTAGAAGTTTTCTTCCAATGTACTTTGATTATGTTCTTTTTCCACTCCAACTCTCTCACATCCTCCACATCTCCTTATCCACTCAGCTTTATGTTCTTTCTGTCTCTCAACGAAAACAAATAACTAAAAAACTTCTTTCTTCTATCACAGTTGCTACTCTGTGTCTTCTGTTTCATAGGTCCCCCACGTATGTATACTTTATAAAACAATTTTTTGATGTCTTCTTCCAACTGTGTTTTCATTGTTTAGTTTGGAGTCGGACTCAAAAAATCCTAACTAAATCCAAGAATGACTGCAAACGTTGTTGTATTTGATGCTCGCAACCTTAATGTCATTAGACATTAGACAGAGATGCTCATTTAGAAGACATAGCAAGAAAAATGGGTACCAGAGCTCTCTCCTTTATCCTGTCTCCAGCAAGGACAAAAGAGAGCCAGACAAATTTATTAAAGGTCTTTTAGACCTTTTGATAAGACCTTTTGATAAGACGGAACCCTGAGAGAGTCCAACCAGGTTTCCTGAGTTGAGAGGCTTTGTCTTTTCAACAGTTCCATGCCATGCCTGTTATTAAAGTCTATGTCAGTGTTTTAGAACTGTCCTATGAAAGCACTCCCCCCACCCCAGAAAATTTTGCTATGGATACTTTATACTTATCTTTTGCACTTGTATGATGTTTCAACCCTCCAAATAGCTCTAAACTCCCTAAGCACAAAAGCTGCAGAAAGGGCAATTGAGAAATCTACCACAAAAATTACTGGGCATCTTCAGAGTATTATCACCCCCATAAACAATCCCCGGTGCTCCCCAGGGAGTGTGGTGGGATACTGTTTCCTAAAGGTTTTCAGAAGTTACACGAAGTTAGCACATTTCTGTGCTGCCAGGCAAGTGTGTTGGCTGTAAACGAATTTCTAAAGTCCAAGGAAACAAAATACTGGTGATGGAAGCGCTCTGAGACCTTTGTCTGCACAACGAAGGCTCACTTATCACAAACAAACAATTTCTAAGAAAGGAACAATTTTGTTGACTGCATTTAAAGATGGAAACACTCAGTTCCCAAATGTGATTTCAGTTTTCTAAAGGACAGTTTTATCCTTTTGTGGCAGTGCCTTGGTGATTATGTTTCTGTGGTTCTGTTTTGTTTAGAAGGGCTTCTTGGTGTGCTTTTTTAGTGACCATGAAGAAGAAAAGAACAAGCAACCCAAACACCCTCTGATGGCCCCGGGGAAACAAACAGACTGAGGACATCTATAGGGAACAAGTAGGGAGGGCTTAAAATTAGAAGAGACTTTCAGAATCAGCTTCAAACCATTAAGCGTTGACCCGAGTCAGACTGATCTCTTCTTTGTTTTTGCTAGAGAGTATCTATTTTCCATACTGATTCTTAATATTTCCTTTGAAAGGCCTGAAATGTCATTGATAACAATGATAATCTCTGGTATTAAGAATGAGATTTAATCTCTTTATAAAAGATAGTCTTGAACTCTATTATTTAACATATGCATGCCTTCTCTTTGATGGAAACTTTGTTAACTATGCATCCAAAGGTCATGTTGGGATGGAGTTGTTGAGGTGTATCTGTCTGTTTCATTGAGATGAGGAATCTTGTTGTCTTGCCTAGGCTAATTGAAGTCTCGAGTTCAAGCAACCTTGTGTCTCATCTCCTGAATAGCTGAAGCTACAGCTACATCATACTCCTGCACCTGACTTTTATTGA
Organism: Alexandromys fortis; assembly: GCF_014885135.2. NCBI lineage: Eukaryota > Metazoa > Chordata > Mammalia > Rodentia > Cricetidae > Alexandromys > Alexandromys fortis. The sequence goes on along the minus strand of NW_026067938.1, from coordinate 1,301,014 downwards.
GATTTTTAGTTAGTTTGGTTTTTGATGAAGGATCTTCACCAGAATTTCAGAGTGTGTTGCTCAAGACTAGCAATTACTTCAGGATCTTAGGACATTCATACAGATGTTTCTTAACTTAACAGTGGTTCTATATGAAAGTTTTCCACATTATGATGATATAAAGCAATATGTGCTCACAGTGCTCTGAATTTTATATTTTGACCATGCTCTGAACTAGCTACTGAATATATTCTGTGACAGTGAGCAGAGACAGGCCACAGAAAATTGCTTATCAGCCATGCTGCTATGAGTGTAAATGCATTCTGCAATCTACTGTGTTTTGGGGATCCGATGCTCAGTACTTTAGATTTATTAAGGTACTTAAAAATATTGTTTTGAGACAAAGTCTCACTATGTAGCTCTGGTGGTCTGGAACTCCCTATGTCGAATAGGCTGGCCTCAGACTCACAAAGACCAACCTGCCTCAGGTTTCTGATTGCTGAGATTAAAGGTGTGTGTCCCCATCCCTGACCATTTTCTAATATTTTCAACTTGTTTTGGCTCTATTGGTGGATAATATCACTGAGAGTTGTGTGGCACTGACACATTGTTTTGTCTACTGTGCGGGCTAGTTTTATGTCAGCTTGATGCAACAACTAAGAAAATGCCTCCCTAAGATCAGGCTGTAAGCAGACAAGTCTGTAGGACATTTTCTTAATTAGTGGTTGATGGGGGAGATCCCAGCCTATCATGAGTGGTACCATCCCCAAGAAGACGGTCCTGGGTTCTATTAAAAAATGTAGGCTGAGAAAGTCATAAAGAACAAGCCAGTAATCAGCTCCTTGCTTCCATTATCAGGAAGCAGACAGAGATGGGTTCTGGTGCTCAATTAAATTTCTACTTTTGTGAAGTCTTGGACCCAAACTCAGGAACTGGCAGCTCCTCCCACCTCAGTTAATTTAATCAAAATTATCTCCTACCTTAGGCCTTGAGGTTGGTCTCCTAAACAACTGCAGATCTTGTTGATCATCAACACTCTCACCAATTTATACACTAAAGCTTTAAAAAAATGAAACGTTTTGGAATAGTCACTGTGTGAAAATGAAGGCAGTCACATATTTAGAGACTGCTTTTGAGGGGCACACCCCTAGATTATATTTTATCTGAGGACTCTCTTCTGTCTTCTACCTGAGTATTTTGTGTGAAACTTATTAAACCTCCTGCCCACTCACACAAGGATTAGTTTGACCTATACCCAGCTTTTGTATGCCCTGCAATTAAAAAATAACTATACATTTGAATGGTTGTAAAATTAACATGGGAAAATATATGACAATGTTACAGTGATATTTATTTATAATATGGCTGAACATTCATAATATGGCTCCAATTTATATTTATAAAATATTTGTGTATTATTACATGGCTCTTTATAGAAAAAGTTTTTCAGATCTACTTTTATTTTTAAATACAATTTTTTTACTCTGATGCCAGTCCCATTTGAGAAGTGAATTTATCTAGTCAGGGGGCTCCTGTGACTTGTTGTGGTGATCTGAATAGAATTGGCCTCCACAAGCTCCTAGAGAGTAGTACTATTTGAGGAGCTGTGACTTTGTTGGAGTACGAGTGGCCTTGTTGGAGGAAGTGTGTTACTATGGAGGCAGACTTTGAAGTCTCATATATGCTCAAGTCACATCCAGTGTTTCAGCATACTTCCTGTTGCCTGCTGATCAGGATGTAGGACTCTCAGATCCAGCACTATGTTTGTCTGCATGCCATCTTGTCCCATCATGATGATAATAGACTAAACTTCTGAGGATGTAAGTCATCCCACAAATGTTTTTCTTTATAAGGATTGCCGTGATCATGGTGTCTCTTCACAGCAATAGAAACCCTAAGACACTTGCCTACCCTTTCTCTCCTATCAAGAGAAACTCTGTTATGTTGGTTGACAACTGTTGCCTATTAAGTGTAACATGGTTGAGCACAACCAGTTTAGTCGTCTGCTTGCTGCTTCTGTAGTGATTTATCTCGGGTAGGAATGTGGCTCACTCCTAGAAGATAAAGCAAAGGGGAAAATAAGAGAGCCTTCCAAGACACAGTTTATTCTTTTAAATGCAAACAGAAAGCAATACGGACCTTTGTTCCCAGTACATTCTTTCTTGATTGGCACTTTTATGTGAGAATGTGTTCTTTCCATTCATCTTATAAGCATCTGTGTAAGGAAAAGTTCAGCATGTTGCAGACCCAACATTGGTCACTGTAGCACAATGAGAGTGACCCCACCAGAACAGTGGGGTCCTCTAGCCTGCTTCTATACAGTAAAACAGCAAACCTCTTCGGTTTAGGCCACTGTTAATTTTGTATTCTGACATTTGCTGCCAAAACTTCCAACATGATTGATTCATTATTTTAAGCTTCCCTAACAACGAGCTCAATTAAGTTTCTGAAATTTTGTTTGGAGTACATTCTCTCAAACGACTGAAATCATGAGTGAAATGATAGCGCTATCCAGATGGGGATTAATGTGACATGGCAGTGCATAATGTTGGAAATAGCCAATTGAGTTTTAATTTGGGGAAGAAAGGAGATCAGGGTGGTTTCAAAATAGAAAATAAATTTTCTTATCTGAGATGTGTGGATGTTTATGCATTGGTGTACATGGCCTGTACAAATGTGGATTTCATGCAGTTAACTAGATATTGTTCAGGATATTTTACACTAGGAATTAAAGGAGATGATTATTTTTTGGCCTCTCAGTCTACACTCTAAAACTTAATTTTCTTGAGTTTCACTAGGAACCTTCAGTTTCTTTCCTTGGTGCATGTTTCAGAATAGAAAGAGGTACACAGTTATTGTGATATTGTTTTGCCTGCTTCTTTAAGTTCCTAGTCTGACAAATGACATTTTCCCCCTTTCCTGAGGGAAACCTCTCAGGACTCTGATTTTGAAAGAAATCCTCCTTATACTTCTGTTGGTTGTAGTTTGTGCCATGTTAGCCATTAAAAGTCTGCCACAGGCGAGCATTCATTTAGTTTGGTTGGATGTTTCCTGGAACCTTCAAATGACTACCTAAAATTGAGTCTGGACTTCTCTTGGTTGTGTGCTTGTTCTGACTATCTGTGTATGTATGGCATAGAGAATTTTGTCATCGACTCAACTGTTTCTGAATTACATTATTTTTTGTTATTGGTTAGCATTTCCTACAATATTCTTCTTTTGGATATGATTGTGAATTTTTGACTCCTTAGCAGAGACTTTGTAAGTCCTGCATCTGTAAAGATACAGTAACTCTTTGTTTTTTTGCTAAACTCACCTCATATTTTAAATAATAGAAAATATCTTTACCTGAATAAATTAAGAATTACATTTACTGAAATTATAGAATATACCCAGTGCTTTTCATTATAGATGTTATTCATTTAATAAAGTTGTCTTTATGCAAACACTATAGCATCAATAAGTTATTATTTTTTATATCCATTTCATACTTGAAAGCAAGAACTTTGAAAGTTCAGGAGGCTAAACCAGGTTATGTTCCTTTGAATATAGATAGATTCTGGTTCCAAACTTAGGTTTCCTGATCCTAATTCCTTCCCAGAGGTGGGGCATTTGATTTTTCTTTAGTATTGTCATTACATTTTCAAATGACTTTTGAGAATAATGAATTTTCAATATAGAATTTGTCAAATCTAGCATGCTAACCTGGCTAAAATTGGCCATTTCATGGAAGTCAGTTAACTAACCAGGCTAATATTGTGCATCTCATGAAAGTCAGGGAGCTGGCATCTAATGTTTTCAACAATAAAATCTGTGAGCCTATTTCAAAACCTTTTGCATCAAGTTGGTTTTTTTTTTTTCAAAAAATGTAGAAAAAATATCCTTTGCATTAGAACTCATAGAAATCATTTGGAAGATGTGTGGACGCTGTGAGCGGAACAGTGTGTATACAACTAGAAAGTCTATTGACATAATGGGACTAGCTTTCTTCACCTGTGTTCTCTGCAGATGGCAGGGTTCTTGCACACCTGACTGTCAGACTTTCTCGGTGGTCCACACATGCATAGCCTTCATTCCATTTTAATTAACCTCAAGACTCTGGTTTACAAAGCAGAGCAGGCTCCCTAATTATTTTCATAAAACCAGTGATCTTGTAAGCCGTCAGAAGCCATGGCTAAGTCTCAACTAAGTGTGTATACTGGAAAATTTAGCAAAGTAGTATTTTTTATTTTAATGAGGGCTTTCTTTTATATTCTTTAATTTTATTGAATGGTGTTGCAGTTAGCTCTAGAAACTACTCAGGGGCTAATTTGTTTTTCTTTTTGTGCTGCTATTAATCTACCAATATGTTCCTTAGAGTACATTAAAGAAATCATGCCCCAAGGTGACGTTTTTCATCTCTGTAATGTATGTGAAAAGTTATTCTTGTTTTATCCTCTAAGGAGAGTTAAGACTTGGAATTGAATTCAGTGTTACTCACAGGCTGGCCTTGGCAGAGAAGGCCCAGGATTAGCCTCCAAATCAAAGCTTCATTATGGAGATAAAATGAAAGAGACTTTACTACTCTTTATGCAATTAAATGCAATCATTATTAAGAAAAAATTCCTACATAGCTGTCAGGTTGAAGAAAATCTTTCATTATCAGTAATCCCTTTGTATCTTTAACATGATTCATGGCTCTAGTCTGAAAATGACAGAATTTTAAACCTTCCAAGGTAAATAGTGCTTCTCGGTGGTTTTAATCTCAAGATTTCAAGTTCCTTTTCCACTGAAGTACCCATTCATGTGGCTGAAGTGCCACGTCCTGGTAATTTGTTTGCTCAGTGGCTCACCAACAGAAGTTCAGATGGCCAAGCAGGACATAGAATGTTCAATTTACGTTTAGAATTTTATATAAATGAAGTAATAGCTTCAAATGAAGATGTGATTAAGGCATTCTCATATAATACGCATATTGGAGTGCAGATGATGCTGTGTTTTAAATATTTCTATAGTTACTATGGAAGAATGAGTGGCACCTAACCCACTTGACAATGTGTAACATTTTTAAAATTATATTAATTGGACTAAAATGTACTTTTAGTCTGATATTGAAATTTGTCTAAATATCAGCTGACCCTGAATTCCAGAAGGTCAGATAGACAGGCACTTTTTGGGAGTCCTTAAAGCTCTACGGATTGGGTAGAACTCAGTAATTTCCTAAAGATCTGGAGATTTCTTTTCAGTCTTAAGATATATAGTTCTCTCTCCTTTGAAGACAGACAAGAGATAATGGGTGATTTCATAAGGTCCTTCCCCTGGGAAAGCTGGTTTATTCTTTTGTTGAGGGTATCTCGCTCTCCAGGACATGACTTTTGACTAAGAAGTAGATTGGTTTCTTGTCCTTCCCTGCGATAGCCAAGTCTGCCTTCCACATAGCACACAGGTCTTTGTTTATTCAGATCAAGTAGGACTCTACTCCTCAGTCTAACAGGAGTCATCATCATTAGTTAGAAATTTGTAAAGATGCTCATGGAACCACTCATTCTGATTATCTCTGTGTTCCTGCTGACTGTCATTGTGATGGTGAGCACCTTGTTTTCATGGTGAAGGGTGTCATTTAGCCTTTCCCACTCTGGAATCCATCATCCTCAATAACTCCAGACTACATAGAGGTGGCATATTTTAGCTTCTTGGTGTAAAAGCAGTGCCTTGCAAGGTGCTGGATGAACAATTTATATTAACATCTATATTTTTTTTCAGTTGGAAATAATTTAGACCTTACAGCACAGACACAAAATAAAAACAGAACACTGCAATGCCCTTTTCAGAAGGGTGTTCACATGTACATATGCAAGCTACAGACTGATAATCAAGTGTTTTCTGCTGTGGAATAATCCTGTTGTACACTGTAAAGATTTGTCACTCAAATTGGTTTAGTAAAATGCTGATTGGCTAGTAGCTAGGCAAGCAGTATGGGTGGGGCAACGAAATTAAGGATGATGGGAAGGAGAAGGGTAAAGTCAAGAGATCCCAGCAATCAAACAAACAGGACATGTAGAAAATGAAATAACAAGCCACGGTCCATGTTGCTAATCATAGATAACAATTATGGGTTAATTTAAGAGTAAGCATTAGCTAGTAATAAGCATGAGCTATTGGCTGAACGTTTACAGTTAATATTAAGTTTCTATGTCAATTATTTGAGAAGTGACTGCCAGGTATTTGGGAACAGGCAAGTGGAAGAAAATGCACAAAAAGTCCTTTACTTTTTTTTCTTTTTTGGAAACACCTGATTTTTTGAGTCAGTTTCTAACAGAATCTGAATTTCATCAAATTAGCTAAACTGCCGGGCCAATGATCTCCAGAGATCCCCTTGGCTCCATCTCCCCAATGCTGGGTTTGTAGATCTATACTACCACATCCAACTTTTATATAGGGTGTAGGGAGCTGAACTCATGTCTGCAGACTTGTTATTTGCTGGTAAGGGACCATAAGGTGATATCACTAATTATCAATTGCTAAGAGAATTCCAATGACAAAGCATAAAGAATGACATATTGGGAGCTAATTCTGAGGACTAGATAGACACCATAGTAGTTACAGAGTTGTTGGCCAGCGAGATTCCATAGATTCACAAATAGTACAGAATAATGCAATGCTGTTGCTTTCCTTCTGGAAATTAATGGTTAAGACCCTATTGCTGAAGGCACTACATATTTGAATTACAGAACACGGAGATCTCAAGCTGAGACTGACCTATAAACTTCATCAGACTCACTCTTTTCGGGAGGGAAGGTGCTGTGCATCGTACTGGGGAAGAAATGGAAGAAAGGTAATCATCAACATTTTCTGGCTTTGAACCCTGTAAGCTACATCAATGACTGACCTGGCAAGACATGCACACTGGTGACATGGAGGCATACAATGTCATGGGAATAACCAAATGATTCCTAATTGTGTTTATGACCCTGTTCACAATGCAAGACTCATCATTAGCAATATTGTCATAGACAGGTCGTAGATACTATCAGAAAACCTACTTTTATTATTCTGCTAAATGAATATAGGCTTAGCTTGTCTTCCAATGACTTAGCATAAGATCCATAGATGAGTGCATCTCTCGAGCCTCACCAGAGAAGCTTCTATGTGTAGTGGTGGCAGTTAATATTTGACCACAACTGGCCAAGGTGCAGAAAATAAGAGAATGTGGAATACTCATCTGCAAATGGGGCATCTGTACCATATCCTTTGGAGGAGGGTGTGGAAAGAGTATAAGAGCTGAAGATGGAAAAACTGTGAATGACTATAAGGAAACAGTGTTTTCTAAACATAGCAGGCTAGACACACATATGAACTCACAACACTTGGTGACAACATGTACAAGATTACATAAGCTCAAGCCAGACCAAAACTGAGTACACAGGGGGTGGGGGTAGGCATAAAGTTCCAACCGTAGCCAAAGAGCTAATGACATCTCTTAGCTGTGGGGACATGACTCAGTTTTCTTTAAAACTGTATATTCTGGGAAGTCTCTCATGCTCCAATGGAAGGCTAACCCAAGAATGCATGAACAGCAGAAATTGGAGTAGATGGGCAGAAAAAAAGGACAAAAAGTTGTGTAGGTAAGGAAGTGGGGGCTAGATCTAGGAGGAATCGGAGATAGGGATGTTTATGATCTAAACGGTCTATACAAAATCTTCAAAGAACTAAGAATTTTTAAAAATTCAGAGTAGAGGTATAGCAGTATTATTGCTTACTTTTGTTTCAGGTACTTACCAACTGAGCCATCTCCTCAGTCCCTGCATTTTTTTTTAATGAACCCGTCATTGATGCTTAAGTTCTTATTAATTAGCTCCTTGTTTTCACTTTAGTACAAAATCGTATGATTTTTATTACAAAACTAAACCCTGATCCCAAGATCAGTGTCTTGGTTTTCTGGTAGTGAACACAGACACCAGGACAAACATATTGGACACATAGTGACATCCCTGTCTCTCTGAAAATCAAATTCCTTTTCATCATTTCCTTTGAATAAGATTAGGACTCTCGCCTTCATTTCTGGCAAGAGGCCAGACTCCAGTCACTTCACCAAGCCAACATTTCATTCTATAATGGAGGCATGGGTTAGCACCTTGAGGACATAATTTCTGCTGGATATACACATATTGGTATATTTGGCCTGATACATCAAATTCTTTCCTGTGCTTCCAGCTATATCAGAACTTGTTGCTGCACAAAGATTTCAGCCTTCTGTGAATATCTATTTTAGCCAAGTTATGAATGTATTTGATATCAAATGTAGCCTATGTTAGACTCAGCATCTGTTTCCTTAGAACAGCTGGCCTTTTGTCACAGGTGTAGAGCCTATGAGGTACAGGAGTAGTGCTGTCTTCTCTTTGGAAGGAGAAGTTACAGGGTTTCCAGATAAATTAGGGCTTGTTTTGTAGTGAGAACTGTTTTCTCCAGGCTTGAGAGTTGTTGAATGCTCAGAGTCATATGGATTCCACCAAAATGTCCTCAGTCAGCGTTCCACTTTCTCTTGGGAAATGTTCCAGCTTTGACACACGAGGCATGGCAAGGTTTGCCTGCAATTTCTGTTGTCATTTAACAAACCTAGGAACTGGCTGTGTCTGCTTCCTGTGTGCCAGTTTTGTGGCTGCAGGAGACAGTAACAGATGCTCTGTAATCTTCTCCCCATGCCTTGAGCTGAGAATTTCAACCTCAGAGCTGGGCCTTTCTTCCCCTCCTCCTGCCTTTCTTCTTTCTTTTCAAACTCTCTAGTCTAATGAGAAATAGCCAGAGTTCTGTATTCTTCATTCCACCCATAATGGTCTATCACAGGAGTCATTTCATCTGTCAAAACCTTTCCTCCGACAGGCAGTTTATCTCAAGTGACTGAAGGTGATAATATGAGGAACTGTGTGCTATGGGCTACGTGGTTTCCATTTTTAATGGCATTGGGCTCATCCCTGTTTCAAAAAGTGGGTTTTACAATCACTCTACAGTTTCCACCTGTGAAGATTTTTTTTTCTGCAACTACTGGTCCTCTTAATACAGGTCAGAACTCCATGTAAAAATAAAGTTTCATATAAATATTTTTAAAGGAAATGATTAAGTAGAAATTTTAGCCCCTTATTAAGGGATAAGGACTTGAGCCCCTGGGGATAACTTCTTCAAGCACTGACAGATCAGTAGGGGGCTAGTCCTATAAAATAAATACTGGACTTGCATTCTGGATAACAGGGTAGTTCCACTACCCTCGGTGACAGTTCCTTAGGAAAATGGTAGAAGCAGTGAAAATGATAGCTCCATAAATGAAGGAATTGATCAACAAATTTGAATGTGATCATTAGAAAAACAGTAACAAAAGAGACAAGAAAATGGTTTGGGTCTCACATTTACTTTTTAAATCAAACTCAAGTGTTGTAATTAAGCTGAGGAATTTCATTTGCATCCTAGATCCCTGGACTGATAGGGGAATAATGTCAACAATCTTCTTCACTCAAAACTCAATTGACATTGGAAGTCAGGTTGATCAAGACAGTTGACAATGTTTCACAAAGTCCAACAGTAAGAAGTGACACACCCAAACATGGGCACGCACCAACCATATATCTTTTTAATGATAGCTGTAAGCAGTATATATTTGACTCAGATTTCATAGTGTGTGTTTATAAATCATATCTCAGACATCTCTTAAATGCATGATGCCAACTCCCCCAGAACTATTTATGGCATTTATTCCCATTTTATTAATATTCTTAAATCACGAAAATAGATAGTATTGAGCTCATAGTTAAAGTGATTTTTGACATTCAGTCTTATATTTAATGGTAATACAATTTTCTTTTCTAATGAAATCCTTATTATATTAATGTCCATGAGTCAGTAATTACATATTAGTCATTAATATATTTGCAATTCAGGCAGCAGGAAGCCGGGAAAGAGCACTGGGGGTGTAGCTCAGAAGTAAAGTATTTGCCTACGATGTGCAAAGCCCTGGGATCAATTCCCAATACAAGAAGAGGGGGAGGGAGAGAGGGAGAGAGGGAGAAAAGGAGAGAGGGAGAGAGAGAAGAGATAAGAGAGAATGAGAATACAAATGAGAGAACACATCTGTGACTTTTGACCAGGAGGTCAGAACAACCTGATCTTTCATAGTATGCTATGGAACATCCTAGTCACCTGAGCCAGGAGAGTCTTACTTTGAAACTGGGCCAAACAGTATACCGTACATGTTAATATGACATAGAGTCTTGACTACTAATTAATAGGATATCTATTTCATTCACGTTAAAAGTATAGGTTCGGATGTAAGAGGAAATTAGTAATAACCAAGTAGAAAATATAACTGTAAATTAATTTACTTTGAAGTTTAAGGGCATTCATTTTATTATGGTGGAGTCAACTGAAAGTTCAGGGTGTATATACAACCTGAGAAGTCTGGACCCTACACAAGTCATAGGAGGAGGCTCCATTATTTCAAAGTTTCCTGATCCAAAGGTGCAAATACAGAAGCCAACCTCTTCTGTGTTTTATTATGCTTAGTTATCTCTCCTAAAGATACCAGCTCATTAACTGAATAAAGATTCAATGAAAGGAAAAGAGACAAAAAAAAAGAAAGAAATTATTTAAAAAAAATGTTTCAGGTGTCTCTACTAGCCTTATTAATTATTACTTAAAAATATTTCCCAAGCCCTGGCAAGAGATGAATCTCCTTGGGGCTAGAATTAGAGTATTAAGAATTTAAAATGTCTTGGAAAGGAGACGAGAGGATAATCACAAATAGCATTTAGATGCAGACTATTTATTTTCTAAGTTGTGAATGGAAACCAGCTTAGAAATTTGGCCTTCACTGTGAAAATCCTGTTTATAGGTTTCATCTTTATTTTCACAAATGTTTGGAGAAACTGAAGGAGGTCTCATTGGTGTTATGAGAAGTCTTCTTAAATACAGTGTCCATCACTGGGCACGTAGCGTGGCAACACACTTTATCACAGTGTCAAGGATGTCTGTGTTAGACCAGGTCCCTGCACTGGCTTTGGCATTCCTCTGTCACATGGATCGCTGCTTTTCTCCTACTCGCTGCTCTTAAAATGGGTGGTTTGAGCCAGTCTGTTGACCTGTGGCTTCATTGTGGAAGTTCCCAGTGTGAACTTCATTGGCTTTTCAGCCTTTTTAATGTGTTAATTTCCCAAGTACATCTGATAGAAATCAATTTCTGGAATAACGTCGTTCTTGGTATAATCAGGACACATATAATAAACTTAAGAACACAATTAGCCTCTACTAAGTACTTGCTGTGTGCCAAATACTATAGCCAACAATTTGCAGGTATTGATTTACTTCGTTCTCAATGATTTCCTGAGTCAAAAGCTGTTATTATCCCCATTCTCCAGGTAAGGAAACAAAAACAGAAAAGGGTTTAGTAACTTGAGCAAGTACGCACAGTAGGGAAAGGCTGATTTGCTATTTAAACAGCTATGGTAATGAGAGGGTATTGGATTAACATAAAAATGAAGCAGAGGAAAGCAACAAAAGCCACTATAACAGTAACAAAAAAAAAAACGCTTTTAGAATCATTGTTCTTTGTGCACAGTTGTTCATAAAATGTGCATTTAGAGTAGCACATATTACAACAGCATGCATTGGGGATGCTTTATTGATTAAGTTAGTTTCTCCGTGACTGTACTTGTAGATACCACCAGTCACCTCTAAAGGTCCAGCGTCCTTTAGTAATCTTTAGAAAATAAGGCTGGAATTTTTCAGAGAGGATTTTCAAGATACCCCACTACATTTACTCAGGAAATTTCCAGAATTGGGAACAAGCCAAATGTGTCTATTTAGTTCTCACTATTATTGCTATTATTGAATGTGTATATGCATATATGTATGTATGTTTGTATACACACAGACATATATATAAATATTAGATAGATCAATAGATAGGTAGGTAGATAGACAGACAGACAGTCAGACAGACAGACAGACAGACAGATAGATAGATAGATGGATAGATAGATAGATATTGCTTTGTTTCATGCAAATCCCTGATCATTAGTACAATGTCTAGAAAGTAATGGATGCACAAAAATATTAACAAATAAGTGAATTAAATTCCTTATACCATCATGGGCAATACATTATACTTGATTTGTTCTGAATTGGATATTGGAATGACAAAGTAGAATTGAAAGTGATTTCAGACTTTTGTCTTTTAAAATTGCCCATCCCTCTTTTTTTCTTACCATCATTCTTCTTCTCGAATGCTCAATAAGATAAGACACAAGTCTTTGTGGACTAAAAGCATTCTTACATTCGTATCTGGTTTTCTATGCCTACATGGAAAAGCTTTTCATTCATTCATGCATTCAGATAATGAATACTTTTTTATAATCTATAGCATATTGGCATAGACAATACAAATGACCAGTGTCTTCTTAGATGACATCTTTTGGTGTGTGTAAACATCATAGAGTATTCTTACATTAACCTACATGTCTATTCGCACCACATAATCTCTTAATGCAAACAAGAGGCATAGTAATGTGGAGTCAAGCTCTTTCTGTATCCCGCCAGCCCTCTCCCAAATAATGACACAGATATTTCTTATTAATAATTATGAAAGCTCAGCCTTTATTGTAGGCTTGTCACACTAGCTCTTATAACTTAATTTGACCTGTTTCTGTTCATCAACATTTTTGTCTCATGACTTTTTACCTTTGTTTTTTTTTCATTCTGTATGTCCTTATTTTCTGCTTCTTCCATATCTAGGTGCTGGATCCTTGAATCTCCCTGGCATCTTCCTTGCCACCTCTTTTTCTTTCTTCCCCTCTGTCTCCCTTAAGTATAGATTTTTTTCCCTCCTATTTACTCTCCCTGCCTAAAAGTCCTGCCTATGCCTCCTCCCTTGCTATTGGTCATTTAACATTTTATTAGATCAATCAGGTTCCTTAGTTAGGCAAGGTTAAAAAAAGAAAACAGCAACATACTCCAAGTAATATAGCACCCCCACACACACCCCCACACACATATACTAAAACATTGTAATAATGGAGAGAGACATGGGAAGCTAGGCATGATGGTACATGCCTGTAGCCCAAGAAATCATTTGGCCTAGGAATATGAGGGCAATATAGCCAAAACAGAGCGATACCTTCTCAAATTAGAGAGAGAGAGAGAGAGAGAGAGAGAGAGAGAGAGAGAGAGAGAGAGGGGGAGGTTGAACATGATATAATATAATATAGCAAACATTTTCTAGGGACTATATTCTAGAATATAAGTATATGTTAGTAATTGTTTTATTTTATCATTGTCAAATATTCTTCACTCTATAGAATGATATGTTCAATACTTGTACAGAACCAGTTGTTCAGTGGGCTTGTGACCACAAGAATCATCCCTGTGCTGTGATGGTACAGTGGCTAATGGTGTCAGTAAGCAATACACATTTTTTTTATTTCTAGCTCTGTTGTAACTTTATTGAGCCATAGTCATATATGTAATCTGCTATTGATTTATTTATCAATATGTGTCAGAATAATAGCAAAATACCATACATGCTCCCACATGTTAATTACTTAAATTGTTCATAAGTGATATATACTATAACGCATAGTGACAGACACTTTAAAATGCATCTCAATTACTAAAAGTAATTTTTGCAAAGTTTTATTGTATATACATATATGTATATATATATATCACAATTTTACATTTGCCACATTTTATGTATGAGAAAGAGCATACATTGCCTTTGCCAAAGCTGGGACTATGAGCATAATTAGCCATTTTTTAGAAGTCAGTTTTAATAAACTCTGGTCCATACTCAAGCTCCAGTAAAAATGAAGGGCACTCATTCACACAAGTGCCTACCAAAAGCTGCAGTTGTTGCCAGAGCCATGGAAGCAGCGCAGAAGCTGTTAGAGGACGTCCCAGTTAGTGAAGATTCTGAGACAGTGACCTTGAAGCTGATATCCTAAAGCAGGTCACAGGAGGGAAAGCATTTAGACCAGAGATTGTATGCTAGGGCAAAGAAGGGCTAGCATATTAAGGGCCAGAATTGCATGGAGACCGGTTCCTACCACCAGGTCAGAGCACAGGAAAGCCAGTCACTGGAAGCTGAGGCTAGGAAGGAAGGGGCGCCGTGTGTTGACTATGGAAATGATAAACTGTGTACTCCATTCTTACTTCAGTGGGACATCACTGGAAGGTTTTAGTGGCAGTGTGATGTGACCCTATTTATGTTTTATGGACTCCTGTTTGAAGTCCGTGCTTTCATAGCAAGGATCATGATGCTAAACAGAACATTTCTGGAAAATATATTTCTATTCCTGAGAGTTTTCTTTGCTACTTTAACTAATTCACTTGTACCAGAAATGCCACATGAAGATAGTTATGAATTCAGAACACACATACATTATATACATGTTATTGTAAATAAATGTGATAAATATAAGTTGTGTATGAAATCTTTACATTTTACATGGAAATAAATTGAAGGATGTATGACTGAGATACTATTAAGTTCCTAAAAGTGTTATTTACAAAATCAGTATCACTGACTTTTACTAATTCCCAAAAACTACCTAGTATATAGATGTTAAATAACATTAACACATTTAAGCATGCCAACATTATTTACTCTAAGTATGTATGGATACAGCAAAACTGCAAAACACAAACAGGTTTACTAGTCCATAAATCTGTGGTAGGATTAGTAAACTGATTTTAGTTTTAAATCTTATAATCCAAGAGACAAAAAGTAGTCGTCACCATTTTAATGAAATCAGAAAAGAAAGGACACTTATATGATCTTGTATAATCAAACACTAAAAATAACAGATTCTTGGATACTAGTTTTTTGGCTATCTTTGGGGTGGTCGTTGTTCTTACCTTATTGACATAAACAAGTTCTCTTTGGAATTAGAAAAGAAAGAGAGAGAGAGAGAGAGAGAGAGAGAGAGAGAGAGAGAGGGAGGGAGGGANGAGGGAGGGAGGGAGGGAGGGAGGGAGGGAGGGAGGGAGGGAGGAAGGAAGGAAGGAAGAAAGAAAGAAAGAAAGAAAGAAAGAAAGAAAGAAAGAAAGAAACCGGCCTATAGCTCCGGTTAAAGAGCATGCATCATTGCTCTAACAAAGAATTTTTCTCTTTTCGGGACAGCTGGAAATAGGCAGGATGCAGCGCAAAACAGCGAGAGCCGGCTCATGGTCCAGCAGCGCTCCCAGGAGGGCGATAGCGGAAATAGCAAGCTCACAGACTGCCTGAGCATCGCGAAGACACTTACTCAGGAAAGGTTCAGAGAAGCAGGTAAGGCAAGACAAGGGAACGGGAGACAGGCCAGACAGCAAGAGATGCATAATCTGGAGGTGTCCAGTGACCTAAGTAGCTTTTGACCACCGAGAATATTACAAGGAACTAGAGAAGGAAGCACAAAGAAGCAACTGTGAATTTATCATAATAGGAAAACCCTTAGTTTTGAATATCTAGGACACACTCTTAATATTTAGATTCCATGGTAACCATTCACTAACGCCGGTTTCAGATGGCCATGCTACTGGATCTGCCACCTGTCTGGTTTGAGCATGAAAATGAAAAGTCACTGTGATCATGAATGCCTGTCCTGCCGGTCCGTTTATCACCGGTACATTAGGGGTACAGTCAAAATTATCACTGGGGTCTCAATGAAGTGCATGGATTGTTAATTTATATTTTAAGATAAACTAGAATGAGTAAAAATGAAAATAGAAGTGTCAAACATTATCTTCTTTTAGTTATTCACTTGCAGTTACTGTTTTACAAGGAAGTAGGTAAGAGATGCTACTGAGGGACCAGGAACCTCCTGGCTGTAAAGACAATTTTTGCTTTACTAACAGCAGTTTTATGTAGTAGGTACGATAAAATTCTCAGGTCAGGACAAGGAAATGCAGAAAGGGCTGCCGAATTCTTCCTTCTCTGCCAGTTCCGATTTCCTGTCCTTGGTTCCTTTTTGGGCCGCTTAATTAGAGCACCTTGATAGCCAGAGAACATGTTTGACCACATTAGCCCAAGGCCAGTTGTAGAAGTGTGAGTTGATACTAATCATATTATGATTAATGCCAAAGCGTTTACAGTTTCAGAAGGCTGTCTTTTTTCACCTACAAGCCACATGAGCCTTTGAAATTATAGCCCCAAAGACGAGTTATTTTTACATATTATTAGTAGCTAATAGCTCTAAAGAAGGTTTTATTAAGCACATGCCTTTATGCCAGGGCATACGGCTCTACTTAGATAAAAAAGAGACCCAGTCTTTCCCCTTCGTAGAACATAAAAGGATAAAATTTTAATGTTGCAACAGTAATTCATTGTGGTTAATTTTCAGCTTGTGTTAGAATAAAGAGGAAAGTGGTCTAGGATGTTTAAAACTTTGGATAGAAAGTTAGGCGGCTGCTCTTTGAGCCACACAGCCTCAGAATAAGGGATCCGTGGCAATAGCTGGAATGGGGTGTGATAATCAAGCGTGGAGGTGTTAGGTGAGAGTTCCTGCGTGTTGCACAGGTTTCCAGTGCAACCCTCATTTCAGTAGAAGCAGGAATGCCTCAGTGGCATTCACATTCGACCACAGGAGACCTGAGGCTAAGGTGAAATGCTAAACCTACTGCCCGGATCACACAACCCAGACTACATGTTTTGGTATGTCTCACCCACTTAAGAAAGTCGACCCATACACTGAGACAATGGGGATCGGGAACTCACCAAGGCCAGCTGGCCTGGGTCTGAAAAAGCCTGGGTCAAAACTGGTCTCGCTGAACATAGCGGACAAGGAGGACTACTGAGACCTCAAGAACAATGGCAACGGGTTTTTGATTCTACTGGACCTAGTGGTTTTGTGGGAGCCTAGGCAGTTTCGTGGATGCTCACCTTACTAGACCTGGATGGAGGTGGGTGGTCCTTGGACTTCCCACAGGGCAGAGAACCCTGATTGCTTTTTGGGCTGACGAGGGAGGGGGGCTTGGTTGGGGGAGGGAAAGGGGAGGCGGCGGTGGGGAAGAGACAGAAATGTTTAATAAATAAATAAATAAATTAAAAAAAAAAAACAAAAGCCAATAAATAAATGAATACATGTGTTCCGAAAAAAAAAAAAAAAAAGAAAGTCGACAATGGGAGAGTTTTAGAATGAAATAACTAAAATGATTATGACTTTGCTTTATGGAAATAGTAACAGGAACACCCCGAGATGCGTTGGTAAAAACTGTGATGGAACTCAGGAATTGTGATCCCTCGCCTCTCTTTGTGCTTTGCTCCATTGTTGTGAATCAGCAGCCTTAGTCTGCTTGGAATGCTGCCTTGATTAAACCTGAACCTGAAAGGTTAAGTTGTGTCAGAGACAATCTCGTACATAGTCTTTAGAAAGAAGGGCGTGTGTGCACACGTACGAGTGTGCATGTGTGTGCATGTTTGTATGTGTGTGTATCTGTTATAAGCTGTTTGGATTCAAGTCATTCAGCTAAGAGCAAGATATCAGAAATTCTTAGCAGGGGACAAATGGGAGGTCAGAGCATCAGCACATGATTGCAGTCAGTGGGTACTCGAAGGAAGTCTGTCTCGGTGGCAGGAAGGATTTTGCCTCCTTTTGTTCATGATAAAATGCTGACATGGTTTGAATTACAGTTTTATAAACAGTGCCGTCGGACCACTGCTTCACCATATGGGACTGGGAGTGATGAATATTGTAGATATTTTTTTTTTAAGAAAGGCAAATGTAAATGTAGAATATACTCTTTGTAGGAATCATATTTTTATGAGGCCGCCGAAGAGAAGCTGAGTGTTGAATCAAATCACGAATTCTCAAGGCCATCGTAATCAAAGTAAGAAAAGTATATATTTGCTCGGGGAAACATCTGTTAAGGAATTTCTCCTGAGTCTCATCAGGAGTTGGCAAGCTTTACAGCTTTTGCTATGTATTTCATTATTGGCTTGTCTGCAGAATAGTTTACATTAGCTGTCCTCCTATCGGTAATTCACTAGTAAAGAAATAACCCTTCCAATGGCCCGCCTTTGTTAATAATGCCCCCTATGAAATTCAAATAAGCAAATCACTTGCAGGTTCATATTTTATTTAGCTGTTTTCTTGGATTCTATGGGCTTGTGTGGACTCCTAGAGAGGAAAGAAATGGGAAGTGTGGAAATGAGCACGAACCTACCACGATACCTCCGGAAATTCCAAGAGCGGTGTGCTTTTCTCTTAATGTTTGGTTCATAATCACCACATCACTTTTAACATATCACTGAAATTATTGAAATGAGACGCATTACAGTTCTTTTTAATCCAAATAGAGGTGACCTCTGGAAAAACACACGCTTTTATGAAACTATCGAATTGATAATAGAAAACTGTGTTTTTTTTTTTTAATCTGAAATGTCTCCCACAGGCTATTGTTTTGGAAGCTTGAAGGCATAGAAAGTGGGAAGCAGTTCACTAGCCATGAGCCTTTGATGGTTATGCCTGCCCTGGGCTCCCACCCTAACCCCCTGCTTCCTGCCTCCCTTTATGTGACCATGCTGCCTGATGTCCTGTATCACGCACAGTCACTGTCATGGTCCGCACACTTCCATTCCGCGACGGCATTCTCTATTAATTGCTTTTCTGTAATAAGGCAAAATACTCAGCAGAAGAAGGCAGCGCTTATTTAGGCCCCCAGTGGAACGCTACAGTCTATCTTGACGGGGAAGGCATGGCAGCAAGGGCATGAGATAGGTGGCCTTATTGCATCTGGTGTCTGGAAGCGAGAGAGTTGAATGCTTATATTCAGCTCGCTTTCTCCTTTTTCTGCCTAGAGCCTCAGGTACTGGAATGGCGCCACTCATAGTTCCTCACATTCGTCCCTCCTCAGTTAACCTATCTGGAAACTTGTCTTTCTTACACGTGTATAGAGGTTTGTCCTCAAGGTGATTTTTTGAGCCTGTAAAGTTGAAAATCAATATAAACAATGCAAACCATATTGCTGCCTCATTATGATACTGAATTTCTCTAAGAACCTGAGCAAAAGGACATCCCCTCCCATCACTTGTTTTGCTATAGTAGCGTAAATATAAGTAATGAAGCAATTTGTTTGCTGGAAAAGTGAATTGAAGAAGGCAGAAAAATCTTCCCTGACCGTGTTATATAAAAGATAGATTACAAGTGGAATTCATTAAATGTGTCATGAACTTTTTGGCCATATTTGACATTAAACACACTGACTGGCATCTTGTATTTTCAGCTTGGTCTCCATTTGGTGCTTCCCATGTGTCTCACAGCCAACACCATCCTGTACTGAAACCCATTTCTAGGACTGTGGCTTGTAAATATATTGGAGCTTTGCAAGTAAATGATTCCTAATGCAACATTTGCTAACAAAGTAGTCTCTAAGACTCATGCGACTGGTAATATGAAATGATAATACAGGATCTTTCTTTAACATTTTATGTACTCAAACTGTTGCTATAACTCAATTCACCATTTATCAAGAACAAAAGTAACATACTTGGCATTCAGCTCAGTGTAGAGTGCATGCCTAACATACCCAAATCCTTGGGATGGATCTCAACAACAACAACAACAAAGTAGTATTCGGTTATGTAAAATATTAACCTGCAGTTGTTGATGCTATTATTAGGTGTCCGTAATTGTCTATGTCATCAATCTCTGGCAAGGAGCTTTCAGAATGCTTGATGATATTGCAAGCATCAAGCTGTGTTGCATTAAGCAATGATGAATCTCTTTCCAGGTAAAGCTTTGGCCTTTGGCTATCATAATGCATCACCATTTTGTTTACAAATGGGAATCCTCTCTCTTCAGTGGCAGTGGGGTGCATGAGATCCGGCTAACAGGGAATGTTGGTACTAGCTACGATCAGAACAGACAGCATAGTGAAAACAGTCAAAATTACTTGTCAAAGAAACTCTTTTGGTAAATTGAAATCACCGTGGTAGAGGCATTTCAATTATTAAAAAAAATGTTATCTCAAATAACATGCTGAAAACTAACATGCTTTACATAGTGTACACTGATTTTTTTTTTCTTTGTGGCATGGGCAAATCAAAACCAGCGCTTCATGCATACTCATGCATGTTCTGCGCAGAGCAACACCAACATTTAAATATCTTTATTTAAATGTCAATTCTAGCTTCAAATATGGTTTTCAGTGTCTACCTGAAATTTCACATTATATATACACCTGACAATTTACAGATCTCACATGAGTCTCTTTGTATTTGATTTATTGAACCATTATGTACTGTGCAGGTTATTATAGTTTTGAACGAAGACGTCATTTTTTTTTTTTTGGCTAGGAAATACAAACACATAAGGAAAATGACTCAATTTCCTCTTTTTCTGATTGGAAAAAGACAAATTTACGTTCCTCCTATGTGTCTTTAAAAGTGACCAAAGATGCCATTTTACCCTTACGGAGGAAACAGACTGCCGTGTCTGCTGTCACTTTTGATATATTTTTATTAAAATATTTTGCCTTGCATGTGTTTTTTTTCTATAATAGAAACATTGTCTTCAATTTGTGTGATAAACATGCTAATAACCTCTCTTTCACCATAAAAATTAAAAAAATATAGAAGTCTATAGAAACAATACCATGACCATAGTAGAAAATGTTACGAAATCTTTAACAGTTTGGCCATGCCTATATTCCAAAGAAAGATGACTGACAGAAGGTGCTACAAAATCTTGATTACCTTTCCCTGTCTGCTCTCCTTTCATTTATTTTTCTTAATTGATCTATTTAATAATTTCATTTCCTTTATATATTCATATTGATATATGATTTATCCTTAATTATATTGTGCTTTTTATATTTTAGTGTTTATAAATACACGCATGTGTAATATAGGCTACTTTACAACTTACTTTATTTGTTCACTAGTCTACATAGTTTTTACTATGTATTACATTCCTGTGTTATGTGCAATATGTGCATATAATTATATCTTTAAATTATTTTGTCTTGAAGGTCAGCTTTCATGTTTTGATCATTTTGAATCAACCTACCTGGTTGTCAGAAAGACAAGCTGTACATTTTTTAAAGAGGCATAGGACACAAGTCTTTTATCCACCTAAAGTGGATTGTAAGGTATATTTCTAAGTTTACTCTTTTAAGTAAAGTAAAATCTGTTCTTTCAGTAATATTTATTGAATATGCTGCTTGCCTATTTTTCATGACACCTCTGTTGTCATGTATGTGGGTTCTAAATAAGTACACATGTATCTCTGTCTTCTCAATTCTTCTGCAGTGGTATAGCTTCCTCCTGCGTAAGAAGGTTTGGTATCCATTAGCACAAGACCTACAGAACAAGGTCTTGTGGCAAGCTCAAGTGACACCAACTTCATAAAAAAAGCCACTGAAATGTCTCTTAACTTGTTCTTTTTTCATTTAAAAAAAACTTTTTGTGCTCCATTGTTTACCTCTGTTAAATGTAGGATTAATTTGTAAGTTTCTTAGAAGCATTCATTTAAATTCTGACTGGAATCAAAATGAAATTATTAATGCCTGTCTATGTGCCACCATTATGGAATAAACCTCTGAAACTACAAGCAAGTTCCATTTAAAGGCTTTCTTTTGTAAGAGTTGTCATGATCATGGCATCTCTTCACAGCAAGAGGACAATGAACAAGACAGCATGTTTGTACATTGGGGGTAGATTTGTGCATGTGAATGCTG
>NW_026067938.1:1266430-1279307 GCF_014885135.2 Alexandromys fortis | reverse complement strand
CCCTCCCTCTCTCTCTCTCTGTCTCTCTCTCTCTCTCTCTCTGTCTCTCTCTGTCTCTCTCTCACACACACACACACGCACACACACACACGTTTTTTGAAACAGTATTTTTCTGTGAAGCCCTGGCTGTCTCTAGACATGACTGGCCTCCAACTCACAAAGATCAGCCTGCCTCTGCCTCCTGAGTGCTGGGATTAAAGGCATGCATGACCACTACCCAGTTTCAATATATTTTTTTACATCCTTGAACTTGAATATGATCAATAGTTCTACAATTTCAAAAGTTTATTTTAAAGAGAATCAAAATTACATACTGTAATATAAAAAGACACTATTTAGATTTATTTTAAATCTCTGGATATTGACACTTAAATATGTTTACAGCAGAAAATCTTAAGTAGTAATTCTTTGGGATATATTAGCAAAAGTCCCATTTTGTAAATTCTTCAATGTTAGATGTGGAAGTAGATGTGAAATGTAAATTTAAAATAAACATTCAAAATCTCTAAGGTTTACTTAGAGAGGTGGCTGGCCTTGGAGTGGAACAGGGAAAATAAGGAGAGCTTGGAGCACTGTCAGAAATGGAAAACTGAAATGGTTTACAGTTTGAGTCCTCTGCGCCAAACACAGCTGCCATAGGATGGTTGTATTGGCTCCAACCCCTCACCTCCCCAACCCATACATGATCATATGATTGTAGGATGGTTATGGTCTTGGCTCCAACTCCTCACCTCCCCTTAGCCATTCATTAGTATATGACTGTCATTCTCAGGCATCAGATGACAGTTAGTGTCTATGGAAATTGCCTCATTGAGTGACAGATGGTAGCAGAAGAATGAAAACATCAAGTTTTCTGCTTATTCTTACTTTTTGCCATGAAAGCTCATTCAAGACAGCTCAAAGAAGGGACAGACGCATTCTTAAAGCGCATATTCAGGTGAGTAAATTCCAGCTTATGACCATCCGCCACCACACATAATCCACCTCATTCAAGTTCCTTTGAGTAAACATTGTTGGACACGTGATGGTCCCTCTGAACCCTAGGCTGGGGAGGCTTCTTCATACAAATGCAACAACTCATATAACACAATTCTGTGCTCTTATTTTCATTTGGGTTTTCTTAATTTTTCTCAGTAATGCTGTATTATAGAATATCTTCATATGTGCCTCATTTGTAATTCTTAAGAGTTTGACTTTAATTAATATTTAAGTGTTCTTTAAAAATCAGTTTTTCTATTCCTGTTTCAGAGGAATATATTTGATTGTTGTGCTTTAGCTTTGTTCATACTGTGTTATTAATTTGAGGTCTTATGTTTTTTTCATGCCACGCTGAATTATTATCAAGTTCGTTGCCATTATGTCTAATGTTTTTCTGAAAGTGTAGTTAGATGCATTCTATTCCTTTATAATCCATCTTTTGTGTTTCTTAATTGTTATAAAGTTTTTAATCCTTTCTTTCTGTGCTACAGTCTATGTGAATTTATGATGCGTCAATTCATAAAAATCTCTATGTGGTAGCTTGTCTAGCATCTTCAGCTATGAAGATTTTATTGCTTATTTTCCTTAAGATTTTTCCCTACACTTGTGTTAATTGTACCAGAGCCTGATAACTTTCTTAATCAGGTTTTTCATTTTTACCTATTTTGAAAGATTCATACAGTACATATTAAACAACAAAATCATTTTATTTTAAGTATAACGTCTTCATTTACTTAAGCATTTTAATCAAACAAACTCAGTTTAATATTTTTGTTAGATTCTAGGTGGCTATCTCCTGATTGCTCTTTTTTGCTCATATGGACTGACTAGCATATTTCTTGCCCATTGCTTCCTGGATACTTACAGGCTAGCAGCAAGAGGTCAGAGCATGGGAAATGAAGCTAACATACTTAATTCCCTGATTGTCTGTAATATACCTCTGTCATTTGGTTGAACAATAACTACAAAATCCATGGTTCCATAGATGATGCTATCTACCTACTGCTCACACAGTGACCAGAAAACGCACCTAGATGGAAGACCTACAAACAATTTTGGCAAGGAAGTGAGCCAGTCATAACTAAACTGCATTCTTTACATAAGAGTCCTTTTCCTTCTCTCCTTTGACAACGTTCTCTCAGAACATACCTTACACTGCATGTCATTCATCAATTATCCTTCTCAGGAAGGCATGAAGATAAAGTATGTTTGTCTAAAATCACCTAATTTAGTCATTTGATAGACCGTGAAATATAGTAAATGGTTAACTTGGGATTTTTAAATTTAATTATTTTCATGTGGTATTTCCTACTCAGTCTTGGTTTCTTGGTTTTTTGACTTTTAACAGTATATAAAAGTGTGTGTGAGTGTTGTATGGCATTTGTAAGGTTTTCATAGCATGATACTTTATTAATTAATCTAAAAGGAAGTCCTAAATGTACCATATTTTGGTATCTCTAGTAACGTCATCCTTCATTTGAGAATATCAATGCTAAAAAATTCTATGTACCTGCATTAAAAGTGCTTTGCTTCCATATATAACATACTGTATCATTCAGCTTCAGAGGAATACTTAGGCAAAAATATTGCAATTGTTAAGACAGTTTCTTATATTCATTAATAGTCCCACTAAAATAATGAGTAATATTGCACAATCTGTAAGAAGACTGAAATAACTAAGTAATTAGCATTTTGGCAGAGGCTGGATTAAAAGTTTATATCTAAGCATCTTCAACTGCTGACAAAGACTTTTTGCCTTTGGGTTATTTTGTGTTTGTGAGAGAAAGAAGTGCTAGGCAGTAATTTTATGTTTTAAAGCAAAAGTAAGTTGTAAAGGTTTTAAATATTTAAACCCTATCAGACCAGAATAGAAATTCAGAGCTCAAAGAGATTTTAGAAACAATCCAGTCCGATCTCCGGCATTGAAACTGAGTCCTGAGGAAGTTAGGTAATGCCAAGGAAAAGCAGCACATTATTCAGAAACAGAGGCATGGGTTGCTATGCTGGTCCCTGTCAGGAACCAAGTTAACACAGTGTACTTTAGAAACCATGGAGAGATAAGTTGACCACAAAATTCATTCTATCAGTATTCTTAAGGTTCCTGTGCATAAATTCATCTGCAGAACAGAATGGAATGTTGTGGGTTTTCTACCTCACCTTCCCTTGGGTTCAAGAAACCCTGCTGTAAGTTATTGAAAATCAAAGGGTGGGAAATTACCATTACCAAAACAGGCTCAACATTTTCCACTCTTTCTACTGTAACGTTTCATCAACCTTCATAAATTGTTCTTAATAGAAGGGATTATTTATTCAGTAAGACTTTATTAAGCATCTATTCTTTTTTTTTAAGCATCTATTCTTAATCATAAACTCCAGACACCAGAGATTCAAGAAAGTTAGAGGGAGGAGACCCATGATGTTTCATTAACATACATTTTATAATTAAAATAGTATTTACATGTTTTGAAGATGTATGACATGGGCTAGAGAATTGGCTCAATGGTAAGGCATTTGTTGCTCCTGTGTGGGACCCAGGCCTGGTTCTCAGCACTCACATGGTGGCTCACAAATATCAGTAACTACAACTCCAAAGGATCTTATGCCTTTTCTGACCTTCGTGACCAGAACACACATGGTATACAGACATAAAAGCAAAACTCCATACATAAAATAATAAATAAACCTAAAAAGAAAAATTTAAGAAAATGTGCCATAAATATGTGATACATGGTGTGTATGCATTATAGAGATGAAGGGCAAATATCAAGATCAAATGAACAGAAATTATAAACAAATTAAAAACAAAGATGTTTGATTGTCTGTGAAAAACTGAAGCAACTGAAAATTTAAGTGAAGTGTGAGGGAGAGAAGGTCTTGCAAATTACAAAGGCTTTTATGCCTATGAATGTGAAAAAAAATCACTGAAGCAGAGAGACTGTTGAGAGTCTTGGAAGAAGTAAAGTGGCCTGGGGTTTTGGGTCTCATTGGGGATGGAACAGTTGATATGGCAATCAGCAAGGGAGTGATCTAGAATGACCAAATGGGTTGGTGTCACTCTGGGGCATAGAATTTGGAGATGATAAGGTAAATCTGTAAATCAGAGTTTTCTATAAAAACCAGGTAAGATATCAGAACCTGTGCTATTTATTGACTTGAGCTCTACTACTGCTATACTTCATACTCTAATGATGATTCTCTTTCTTCCTTGTCATCAGCCTTCGTCATTGTTTCTTTATAGAATGGATATTTCATTCAGTAAGACTTTATTAGGCATCTATTCTTAACCATAAACTCTAGACATCAGAGCATTAAGTAAGTTAAAGGAAGGAGACCCATGATTTACATTACTGAAACTCTAAACTGTGAGTGCATCTATAGGTGGAAGCCTTTAGACATGGTTAGTTTTACATATGGTCATGTACATGACTGATGCAATTGAAGAAGAAATGCCAGCAAGCTTCCTAGATACGGGTCTATCTGCAAACAAAGAAGAAAACCCTTCTCTCTTCTTGGACTTTTGAGTCTCCAAAGTGAATTTCTGTAGTTTAATCCATTATCTATGTTACATTTCAAAAGTTTGTCTTTGTTTTTGAGACAGAGACCAACAGATTGACCGACAAACACAGACTTGGGAGAGACTGTCTACTTTGATTGTGTGATTTCAGCAAGCCTCAAATCTGTAGGGTAGACTGGCAGTGTGGAAGCCAACTACACAATCATGCTGCATGCAGCCTTGAATTTGCAAGTGGCAGGTCAAGATTATAGCTTAGAGACTCAGGCCAGACTTGATGCCACAGTTTTAAGGCAACTTCTTGGGAAATACCATGCAAATGATGGCATGAACTTAAAGGACAATGGTAGAACTGGATAAGGAGCGGCAAGATGAGTCTGTCAGTCCAATGTCCCATATAGAAGGTGTGTAGTTGCCTGTTCGAGTCCACTATATCCAATACAGTTTCCAGCACTCAGACTGTGCAAAATGGGAAGAATGATAGCAAGAAAGCAGACCAGGAAATAGCACCTCCTTTGGCATTCTTGGTCTCGGACCAAGACAGAACCAAGAACTTTTCTAGCTGCTAGCCTAAGACAAGAATTAAAACTGTTGATTCTCAAGGTCCTTGCCACAAAACTCCTTTCCTGTTTTCTATCTCCTATTGTCATCAGTACTAGGTTACTAGCTGCTTCTCTCACAGAAGTCACCCATTAGGTGACATTAGGTATGTGAGGTAACCAGGGAACCCCCTGAAATGTATCTGAAATCCATTTGCATTTTGTTTCTTTCATAGGGAAAATGTAACATAAAGATTTCCCAAGTGTTTAGTAACTTTGCTGTAATATTTCACTCTCGATGATTGCATTTAATGTTTCATGCAACTCTTCCATTGTAGCCTACAAATGCATTCTATTTTTAAAAACAGATTTATTACTATCATCACTACTATTATTTCAAATTTACTGAGTGGTAAGAAAATAGTATCACTGTGTTACATGTGGTTACCCTCATGTTCCAGTTATATAATTTTAATTTTAAAAAGAATCTGGCTTTATTATCTATATTATTACATATAAAAGACAAAAGCAGTGCACAGATGGCTATGCAGAGGGAGCCCCTGCTTTGTATTTGCAAATCCACGGGCACAGCATATGCATATATTTGCAGCTTGAACATAATTAAGCTGGGTGGAAGCCATTCATTTGAACCATGGCAATACTGTTCTATATTTAAATACAGAAAGACTGCCGGATCTGATCCAAGATTTACAACAGTTTTGCTTGAGAACAACAAAACAAAACACAATAGTTAATCCAAGACAAATTCTGATGCAAAAACTGTGAGTAAATCTTGTCTAACTAAAATTTATAAATTTATAAAGTTTGATTATTTTCAGAGCATTTGAAGTAATCAGTGTCAGTTCAACAGTAACTCTTATTCTTACATGCTTTAGCAACATATGAAAAGTCAACCAGCAAACAGCACCTTCCAAGTGGTTCAATGCTCAAAATGATTTCACAATTCTGATAGAGGTGTATTTTCACTTTGCGTTTTATAAACAGTAGTTTAAAAGTTTATTAAATCAGAGAATTATTTTATGAAAAAGTGCCCACTAAATATTATATCATAATTGATATCTTTATTCCAAAGAAAAGAAAGCATATAACATTTATACTTTGTGAAACTCTCTCATTGTATTTAAAGCTAATCCCAAGGAAATTCCATCTCATATCGCTTCCGCCAAAGCCTAACCACCTGGACCTCCATGGGCTCAAAACATGAAGTGAAAGAAATAAGAGACAGGACAAATAGTAGGAGGATGTTTTGACTGTTTATTGCATATTCACGCTTTGGTATGTAGCTCTTTGGTGTATATTATGTATATTGGTCGAGCCTAGGTACAGCACTTAAAAAATTACACTCCTCTCTTTATTGCACTTTTAAAAGTGCATGAATGGATTAGTCTTCTAGGACTTTGAATGCATTTTAAATGCCCTACACTGTGTTTACTGCAGTTCTTGTTATTTTGAAAAAGCATGTGCTAGCCACTTTATAGCCTCCTTTGAAATTCTTTCACATCCATTAAGTAAATGATCAAATTAGCAGATAAATACATTGCATAAGTTATCAACTCTGCCTGTAGACACAAGACCCAAATGTTAACAAATGACTAATTTAGGCCCCGGGACTTCCTCGGGCCTTAGAGTGTCTCTCAAAATTCAAGTTTATCTGAATTGCTTTCTGACGGCATATTTTCCTTTGGTATTTATAAAATAATTTTAGCTAGATAAACAAATGTAAATGAAGACTTCAAAAATCACTAGAAGCTGAGTTCATCCTATTTTCTTGCACAGCTTGAAATTGTGAGAGCATTTACCTGTTTTCGCTCTAAGTCCCTTGTCAACACTTGGAGACAGCCAGTGCTTTCTTCTACTTAATAAGTGTACTTCTGAGTGTGTCAACATCTCATCCAGTAAGTGTAAATGTTAAAACCAGCTCTGCTGCTTCAGATCATAGCTGAGTGGCTAGAAGTTGCAGGATCCACCTGATGGAAATATCAGAGTGAAGAAATGTTGTTATTAATTCTGGTAATGTTTTCTCTAAGAAAATATTGAAAGTTAGAGGCACAAGTTCTAACATTTAAATGGCTTGTATTTCACAGCTACTTGGTGAACAATAGTCATCCATATTCATTCCTCATATTTACATTTTCTTCTTTATTTTTTAAGAGTGTCAACGGTCTGCTAAAGGTAAAAAAAAATTCACATCCCATTGTAATGAGACCATTTGTTCCTTTCCCAGATGCCCAGACTCCTGAAATAATCACACAGAAACCATATTATTTAAATCATTGCTTGGCCCATTATTTCTAGCTTCTTATTTGCTAACTCTTACATCTTAATTTAACCCATCTCCATTAATCTGTGCATCACTATGAGTTCATGCTCTACCAGCAGTTTCAGTCTCCAGTGGGGCTCCATGGCTTCTCTTTGACTCTGCCTCTTTTCTTCCAGCATTCAGTTTAGTTTTTCCCACCTAGCTAAGTTCTACCTTGCTATAGAACAAGCCAGTTTCTTTATTTGTTAACTAATAAAAGCAATGCATAGACAGAAGGACCTTCCACACCAACATTCTATATTATGAAATAGGGGCTTTACTAAATGATGTTTCAATTCTTAAGATTTATACCTCAAATACAAGGACACTCCAGTAGTTCGAAAAAAAGAACAAAACAAAACAGAAAACAAAAAAACACAAAACAAAACAAAATAAAAACACTGATACAATGTGTTTAAGGCACAGATTGACCCTCAGACACTGATAGTGTGAGACTGTGAGACTTCAATACCCCACTTTCACCAATGAACAGGTAAATCCGACAAAATAGCTATCTGTAGTGATATCTGGTGCCCTCTTCTGGCCTGCAGGCAGAGTACTGAGAATACTGTATACATAATAAATAAATAAATCTAAAAAAAAAGAGAAATGCTGGAGCTAATTGATGTTATACATCAAATGAACCTTATAGATATTTACAGAAAACCCCACCCAAACACAAAAGAAAATACCTTCTTATCACACCTCACAAAACTTTTACCGAAATTGTTTACATACTCAGACACAAAGCATGTCTCAATAGATAATAGAAATAACTCTCTGGATCCTCTCAGATGACCACTGATATTACAACTAAACAACAACGGAAACAAACAAAAAACTTGCAATCTCATAGAAACTGAACAACCCCCTACTGAAGTCAGAAATAAAAAAGAAATTAAAGACTTTCTAAAATTCAATGGAAATGAATATACAACATACCCAAACTATGGAACACTACGTACCTACATAAAACATTGACAAGATCTTATACCAGCAACTTAACAGCACACCTGAAAACTATGGAACAAAAAGAAATAAAGCACACCCAAGAAGAATAGACAGGAAGAAATGATCAAAATGAAGACTGATATCAATAAAACAGAAACAGAGACTAATACAAGTAATCAGTGAAACAAAGAAATGGTCCTTAAAAACAAAAGACAAACAAACCCTTATCCAAACTAACTAAAAGTCACAGAGAGATTATTCAAATTAATAAAATCAGAAAAGAAAATGTGATATTACAACAGACACTGAGGAAATCCATAAAATAGTAAAGAAATAGTTTTAAAACCGTTAATCCTTGATAGCTTGTTTGGAGGTTCTAATAGGGGACTAGTAGCTTCTCATATACCCTGGACTGAAGACTGGTCCTTCTCTACTCAGGGAAGGTCATCTTTGGTCGAGTGTGCAGCTTCCAGAGGGACATACAGGAAGAGGTAAGGGAGGAAAAGGACACCAACTAGCCAGTCATTTTCTGAATAGGAAATAAAGGGGAGTGAGTCTGGGGAGAGGGTTGGTGGGGTGAACTAGGAGGAGTGTAGAAAGGGGAAACTGTGGTTGGAATGTACTGTATGAGGGAAGAATATTTTAATAATTTTCAATAAAGGAAAAGAAAAAATACTCAGTGTAAATGAGATTAGAATTAATTCAATACTTCATCATATAATTCAGTTTAATGTTTGATAATATTGTAAAGGTCTTGGAAATAATTTTAGTTAACTTGGTCCAGGGTCATGTGTGTGAGAGAGATGTCTACAAAGGCACCATCCATTCATTGGTCTATACACTTTCACCACTGAGATTATCCTCCAATAATTGAAAAGCTTTTTCTTTGTGACAAGTGGTCACCTAGTTTCTGTTTTACACATGCTCATACATTTATTAAATAAATACTTGTGGATTATTTATGAAATATAAAACATGAATAAGACATCACATATTATATCAAGGAAACTGTTACCTAGCAAGAGACCTGTTGATACCTAACATCAATGGAGCTTAATAGGCACAAATGAAGAAATACGTGGCACGTATTATGTGAGATAGGAAAGATCAAATCCAGCAATGTTATAAATATAGGCTTCTAGAGTTGCTGATGGAGACCTGAAACAAACAATAAGATGATTGGTTATACTGGACTATATAATCTAGCACACACACACACACACACACACACACACACACACACACACACACGTATCCTCTTGTCATTAGGAAAAGCTCAACTGAGGAAGTTACAGACATTAAACAAGTAATTACCAGTGTGATAAATGGCTATGGAACAATCTTGTGGTAATGACAGGAAGAATTATTTAACCTAGTCAAGAGGGTCAGGGGCTGCCACACTAATAAATTCACAATTAAACTGAGACCTGTGTGATGAGTAGGATTTAAAGGAAAGGAGGGAGGAAAGACTGGAAACAGTAAGAATTCACTGTGGCAGGAATGTGGAGAGGGAGAAAAATAAAGTGGGAGGTTGGCTGTAAGCTGAGAGCTATCTGCAAGGCCTTGTGAGTTGGATAGGAATTATATCACATGGATTCCTGATAACCTGGCTGGACTTGAAGTTTGGAAATGGCATGATCAGGTTTGCAGTTTTAAAGCATCTTCTCGTCATAGGTCTAGATCAGATAGGTGGGTGTTGGAAGATAAACTAGGCAGCTGTCGCAATACCAAAAATACCCTTACTTTAGGTGGTTAGAGTGAGTATTAGAAAATAAAATGTTTATTAGAATAGTGTAGAAGGCACTATAGTCCTAAGAAACTAGCCTGTATGGTATAATACATGGCACACAAGTCTTTAACACTTTTAAATCGATTAACTGTTTGATACAGAGGGGTGAGTTACAAAGATATTGACCAGTATGGAGGTTTGCTATATGTCTTCACAGTGACTGAAAGACGACTTCTGTGACGTTGTCATATTTTCGTTCATCTGTCTTTAGTGACTGTTTGGAAGATACATCTAAAGCTGATGAAAATCTAGATAGCAGTAGAAGTAAAAAGCTTGGTGAAGTAGTTCAATATGATGGACCTTGTACCAGAGAACTAGGATGTGACAGAGAAAGGAAAAGCAACTGAGAGGAACAGTTAGCAGGGAAAGTCAGAAGCAGAAAGAGAGAAGAAACAGGGCCAAACATAACACAGTTTCTAAGATAAAGGGCTGGAAGGACATGAATCCTGGGGTGGCACCCATAGAGGAAAACCAAACAAAATAAAACAAACTAAAAAGTGATCTAAAACCACTGTTGTACTGATGACCAGGATGGTTACAACTTCTAGTGGTCAGTTTGATCTCAGGTATATATTGTTTCTGTTTTCTTCTTCATGTGAGTCTAAACTTTTATTTTTGATTGACTTTTTTCCTTCCTTCCTTCCTTCCTTCCTTCCTTCCTTCCTTCCTTCCTTCCTTCCTTCCTTCTTTCCCCTCCCTTCCTTTTTTTCTTTTTAAATTTAATACAACGGAAACCCCAAAAAGACACTTTCTTAGGAGAAAGCTTGTGACTAGTTCATGCTATGGGTTTTTGAGTTTTGCTATCACCCACTGCCTCCTGCCTAATGTGAGTAAACTGTTCCTCTGTGGCATCCTCTAAACACTGGATAAACAGCCACTGGATACACAGTTGTTTAGTTTCATGCAAGTAGCTTTCAGACAAGCTGTTTATTGATACTGATCAAACTGCATTGACAATTTCACAAGAACTCTTCCCACACTGCTGTTATTCCCATAGAGTTACCACTGCTCAGCTGCATTCTCAGTAAGGAGGAAAAAAACACGTAAAAAACAAACACTCCTGAGACTAACAACAAACAGTTACACAATCACTTCCAAATTCCAGACTCAATGCCATGAAACTCACTTGAGTTCTTCACTGATGAGTGTATTCTGTTACATATCCATCGCACATCAAACTGGAAAAATTACATATTCTTCTTTTAAAAAGATTTAATTTCACCATGGCACATGATATTGTAAGTATTCACATCAAGAAAGAACTGCAAACACATATTTGGAGACTTGCTCTGTATTTTTTTATCATTCATTTTCTCCAGATAATGGTGTGTGTGTGTGTGTGTGTGTGTGTGTGTGTATGCTATGAGTGTGTGTGCACGTATGTGTGAGGCATATGTTCATATTCTTCTGTGTGTGTGGTGCTTGTGTATATATGTTTGCATATGTATTTTTGTGTGCATGTAAGTACCTGCATGTGTATGTGTGTGCATATGCTTTTATATATTCATACTATATATAATATGTATTCATGTGTGTGTGCATAAATGTGTGCATGCTTGTATCTCTATTTCATACCCGAGAGAACTTTTGTAAAACTTGATTCATGATTTTCACTTATACTTTATTGAGTTTTTGTCTTTATTAGACTAATTTATAGAATAAATTAGAAGCTGGAAAATATGTACAACAAAAATATATATAGGCTGGGACTGGAGAGGTGGCTTTGGGGTTAAGAGAATCTGTGGCTCTTCCAGAGGATCATGGTTTGATTCTCAGAAGAGAACTATAGTTGAAGGGGATCTGATGCCCTCTTCTAGCTTCCATAGGCACTGCACACACGGTACACAGGCACATATGCATGCAAAACACCCACACATGTAGAATAAAATAAATCTGTCTACACACAGATCAGGATTATACTAAATAGGACAAAATTAAGAATAAACATTTTTACATGAATTTTTCTTTTTTTTTCTTTCTTTTTTTTTTAAAATATTTATTTATTTATTATGTATACAATGTTCTGTCTGTGTGTATGCCTGCAGGCCAGAAGAGGGCACCAGATCTCATTACAGATGGTTGTGAGCCACCATGTGGTTGCTGGGAATTGAACTCAGGACCTCTGGAAGAGCAGACAATGCTCTTAACCGCTGAGCCATCTCTCCAGCCCCCATGGATTTTTCTTTTAACACAAAATATTTTCAGCTCAGCCTCTTTAACAGTCAAGCCAATAGTTCGATGACTTTCAGTCCCTTGCAGTCAATGGTAGGATCCTCTACATGTAGCAAGCAGCCACATAAGTCTCACATGATTGGAAGAGGCTTAAATGAAGGTGGCTTGCTCTGCTTAATACTGGGAAATAATGATGAGTGGAAGCCTGTTGCTTTATTGAACTGCTGGTATATTTGCCTTGAGAGCTTTCCAAGGCATCAGCCTACTCATCTTGAGCAAGCAAACAAAAAGTCACATTCCGCCTCATAATTGAGTAATAATGCTATTCCAAAGAAGATCCCTCCGAGATCGAAACGTTCCATCTTTCAGCAAAGTTCTGTAAGACAAAGTAAACAGCTCAAAATCTTTAGGAAATCCTTGAAACTGAACAGATTCACTAGATTCCTCCCTCCTCAGAGTAAACAAGACTGCTGGAGTCATTCACAGACAAGCCAACGGACAAAGAAGACGGAAACAAGTCCAGCTCCCATGAAGAAATACAGAACACCAAACAACCTGAAAAGAAGCAGAGATAAAGCAAGCAGTCTGGAAGAAGCAGAGAAGCAAAGACAGAACTG